>NW_027471121.1:0-28879 GCF_051020765.1 Lasioglossum baleicum
AATGTGCAGGTGCACAGATCTGTATGCTATTTCGTACCCCTGAACACCTTGATATGCTCGCGATTCAGCGAGAAAATTTATCGAAGGGTATGGCATTCTGAAACAATATTGACCCTGCACCTGCAGGTAATGCTCTACAACGGCTTGAACGCCTGCTTTAATATTCAGACCGTGAATTATGGTATTTGATGCCGATATAGTTGAGCGGGTTTACTTGCGGCATCCCTGGTTTGCCTCTCCGAATCACAGGATAGGTGAAGATATTGACTTAGCTGCTAGAATCTCAAAGAATGTGGTAACGATCTCGAACGGATTGTCCTTCTGTCCTTAAACCCAAAAATTAAAATAAGGTTCCCGCCATAAAGCGTATACTAACTTGCTTCTCTGAACACGAAGTTATACACTCGAAACGGTGGGTTAGCTTCTCCGAAGGTAAGACCATGGGTAAAGTGTTTGACTTTGTACCAATCGGCAACGCTCTACAACGCTTTTACGCTTAACATTAATATACAAACCGTGAATTAAGGTGAACGTTTCCAATACTCCTCAGCGGATTTCCTTTCGGAAGACCTTGTTTGCCACTCGAAATCACAGGATAGGTGGAGCTATTGACATGTGCATTCGTCTCTCAGAGAGGGTGTTACGGTCTCGAACAGTTTGACCATCGATCTCCTAATTCATGCCTGAAATTAAGGTTTTCGTCACTAAAATGCATACTAATTCTTCCTTCTGAACACGATGTTGTACTCTAGATAAAGCAGATTAGTTTTTCAGATGGTATGGCTTTCTGTAAAACGTTCGACTTTATAACAATTGGTAACGTTCACAAACGGATTCACGCTCAATTTTAATATTCAATCCGTGAATTAAGGTGTCTATTGCCAATACTGTTCAGCGTATTTACACCCGGAATACCTCGTTTGACTCTCGAAACCACGGGATAGGTGAACCTATTGACTTATCCGCCCGACTCTCAAGGTTGTTAGTAACGTTCGGTAGCGATCTGGCCATCGGTCCACTAATCCATTACATGAAATTGCGGTGCACGACATTAAGATGTATAATAATTTGTTTCTCTGAATGTGAAGTTATACTTTCGGTGCAACGGGCGAGGTTATCGGAGGGTAAGACAATCGGTGAAATGTTTGAATCTATACCAATTGGTATAGTTCTACAACTGGTGGACTCCATATATTATTATACGAACCTTAAATAGAGGTGACTATTGCCAATATTGTTCAGCGGATTTACTCCAGGAATACCAGGTATGACTATCGGAATCACAGGATTGGTGAAGCGAATGACTTAGCCATCCGATCCTCAAAGAAGGTGGTAACGTTCCAGAACGTTTTGTCACCCGACCTTGTATGTCATTCATGAAATTAAAGGGCCCGCCATTAAAACGTATACTCATTTTTTCCTCTGAACATCTTGATATATTCTCGATACAGCGCGTTATGCTTTCGGACGGTAAGGTCATCAATAGAACGTTTGACATTATATCAACTGGAACCTTTCTCATATGGTTTGTCGCTCCAGTGTAATAATAAAACGGTGAATTAACGCGGTTAATGCCAATACCGTTCAGCAGATTTAGTCCTGGAATACCTGCTATGACCTTCGGAATCACTGGATGGGAGAAGCTATAGTCTTAGCTTCTCGACTGTCAAAGATAGTGATTACGTTCTCGAAACGCTTGACTCTCGATCTTCTATTTCATACATGAAGTTAAGGTGCCCGTCACTCGAATGTATACTAATTTCGTTCTCTGAACATGAGGTTATACTCTCGAATCGGCAGGTTAGCTTCACCGAAGGTAAGGAAATCGGTAAAGTGATTGACCCTATTCCAATAGGTAACGATCTACAACCGTTTGACGGTCTACGTTAATATTCATGCCGTGACATAATGTGTCTCTTGCCAATACTGTTCAGTGGATTTACTCCAGCAGCATCAGGCTCGACTCTCCTAATGACTGCATAGATGAAGCTATTGACATAGCTGATCGCATCTCACATAAGGTGGCATCGTTCTCGAACGGTTTGGCACTCGATCTTCCAATTTATGCATGAATTTATGGCACTCGGGACTAAACTATATACTAGTTCCACCCTCTGAGCAAGGTGTTTTACTCCAGATGCAGTCCTGTAATTGCGTACTGCAGATCGGAGCGGCATACTGTATGATCTTTTTTAATATCATTAGCCTTGATATTGTACCATTTGCATTGTTTCGCAGATTTCTATTTATCTCTACCTACTGTAACTTACTGATTTGATATTATCGATATTTTTTCAAAATTATCAATTTTTACTTTAAAAAGTTGCATCACTCTGGTAAGGTGTCTTTGGAACTAGTTGAGTGTACGTTTATGACGTTATGTCATTAAACTTATTGTTATTCTATATGTTTGTCTGTGTATGTACCTGCCCCGCCCTAGCAATCGCGTCTGACGAAGACATCTAGCTGCGTACAGCACATAAGAGCGACACTACTGGATGGTCTTCGATAATTTGGTTGACCACCATATTGTACCGTATACATGATTTTCCAGTCTTCCATTCATTTATACGTACTGCAATTTACTGATATGATATTTTCGATTTCTTCAAAATTTTCAAATTTGAATTTACATCATTTGTATTTCCTAGGAACAGTGTCTCTGGAGTTATTCATATATGTAGCTTTCTAATTATATTTTGTCGTATTTGCTGTAGTATTGTTTGATTGTCATAATACGAACCTACGCTCTTGGAGAGATACGAATGGAGTGGTCTTGCAGTAGCGCTCGATAGAACCAAGCGCCACAACTGTTGTTAATTTCATTAATGGAAAAATTGTACCGTATGAATTCTCTCACAGTTTTCCATTTATTTCTATATACTGTAATTTACTGTTGTGGTATTTTAGATTCGGCGCAAAATTTTCATGTTTATAATTACGTAAATTTTATTTTTTCGGAAATGTGTATTTTGAATTAGTTGAGATTACGATTATGACAATATCTTGGTATGCTTGCTGTTATTTTACAGGATTTTCTCTTTACGTGCAAACGCCTCCAAAGCGACACGACAGGAGTGGACTTGCAGTTACTTAAGTTATATCGGACCGACATTGCTGTATGGTCTCTGTTTATTTCTTTAACCTCAATCTTCTACCGTGTGCATTCATGCGTAAATTTCTACTCATTTCATCATATTGTAATTCACTTTACTGATATTTTCGATTTTTAGCAACATTTTCAGTTTTTATTTTAAAAAATTGTATATTTTGGAAAAGTGGCATTGGAATTAATGGAGTGTACATTTATGACAATATTATTTTAAACTTATTCTTATTTTATATGATTGTCTGTTTTCGTATCTACGCTGGCGGAGAGACACGACTGGCGAGGACTTGCAGGTTAGTACTGCAGATCGAAGCCGCACTACTGGATGGTCTTCGTTAGTTTCTTTAACCTCGATATTGTACCTTATGCTTATTTTCCCTATGTTCCATTCATTTATACATACTTGAATTTGCTGTTATGATATCTACGATTTTTCCACGAAATTTTCAATCTTTATTTTAAAAAATTGTATTTCCTATTATAAATGTCATTGGAATTACCTCAGAGTACGTTTATGTCGTTATTTTGTTAAACTTATTGTTATTTTATACGATATTGTGTGCACGTACCTACGCTTCCGGAACGACACGACAAAAGTGGTCTTCTAGATGCATTTTTCCCAGTTTTCCATTTGTTTATGCATACTGTTATTTGCAATTCCCCGCAGGGGCTGCGGTGGGCCTGCGGGTCCCACTGCAGTATGGGTATGACGATCCCACGGTGCCTGAGTCGGCCCAACCTAGGTCGAAAGTGTGCAAGCACCTCATTCAGGAAGTAAGGTGTCCTTACAAGGGGTATGACCAGTATGGCCCTGCATTAACTGGTACCTCGGGAACCGGTTCGAGCCCTGGGGTGGGCGGGCATCGGTCCGCCCCCCCCCCCGCCGGTTGCTTGGGTTGGCCTCGAGAGGGCAGTGGTAAGCCCATATCGCGGGTTAGGGGACCCCGTCTTCCACGGGTGAGCGGCGTGAGATCTGCTCGGGCGCTTGCCTGCAGGGCCAGTAGGGATTTAGAAAGGTCCCGGCCTACCAATGGTTGGCGCCGCGGTACGTGCGGTCCGCGGGCTAATTGGTAGGTGCGTGGTAAGGTGGGGCACCTGCCGCGCTGATTGGGCATATCCCAATCCCGTGCCCATGGGGGCCGTGTGGATGAGCCCTAATGGCAGGTGCCGCACGTTAAATTTCGGATACACGTTGTAATTTGCAGCTATGATGTTTCCGATTTTTTTTCAACATTTTCCATTTTTAGACTCAAAAATTATATTTTCTGGTATAAGTGTCTTTGGAATTATTTGTTTGCACGTTTACGACTTTACTATATTAAATTCTTTGATATTGTTTATGATTGACTGTATACGTGCCTACGGTTCCGGAGCGGCACGGCTAGAGTTGTCCTACAGTTACTTACGGCAGATCGGGACGGCGTACTGGATGATCTTCGATAATTCCTTCAAAAATAATATTGATTTCTTCCCAGTTGTCCATTTCTTTGTACATACTGTAATTTGCAGTTACGATAATTTCTATTTCTTTCATAATTTTCAATTTGTAGATTAAATGATTGTATTTCTTAGTGAAAGTGTCTCCGGAGTTAGTTGAGTGCACGCTAATGACGTTATACTGTAAACTGATTGACATTTTATATGATTGCCTGTATGCGCACCTACGATTCCGGAGCGACACGTCTGGAGTGCTCTTGCATTTGCGTTCGCCAGATCGGAACGACACAACTGCATGGTCATCGTTAACTTCTCTAACCTTTATATTGTACTCTATGCGTCTTTTCCTTGTCATCCATTTCTATACACATACTGTAATTTACTGTTATGATAATTTGAATTTTTTTCAAAACTTTCAAATTATATTCTAAGAAATTATATATGTTGATAAAAGTGTCTTTGAAAATAGTTGATTGTACGTTTCTTATATTACTTTGTTAAACTTACTGTTATTTTATTAGATTATCCGTATACATACCTACGAGTCGGGAGCGGACACGGTTGAAGAAGTCTTCCTGTCAGGTACGGTATATCGGTATATCGCAAATCTGCTCCTCACGGTATGCGCATCGGGGCTCCGGATCATCTCGTCGAAATGTCGTTCTAGTCGCATAATGTACATCGGAAACACGCTACTGGTTGCTCATCGTTAATTCTTTTAATCTTGATATAGTAACGTATGCATTTTGCTCACTTTGCTGTTTAATACTACACATGATAATTTATTTTTCTGATATATCCGATTCATTTCAATATCTCCTATCCTTTATTATATGTATTGCAATTTTTGTTAAGAGCATGCTAGGGATTAGTGCTGTGTACGTTTATGACAATATTCCGTTAAATTCTTCGTCATTTTATATAACTATCCCTATACGTACCTACTCTTTCGGAGCTACGCGTCTGGAATGGTATTGTAGTTGCATATGGTGCATCGAAGCGACACTACTGTCTGGTCTTCGTTATTTTCTTTAACACTAATAAAGTATCGTATGCATTCTTTCGCAACTTTCTATTTAGTACAACACACTGTTATTTACTGGAATGGTATTTTCTCATTTCATTTTCAAAATTTCTAAATTCTTATACAAAAAATTGTGATTTTTAGGAAAAGTATCTTTGGAGTTACTTGAGTGTACATTTATGAAAATAATCTGTTAAACATATTGTTATCTTATATTATCTGTATTCGTACCTACGCTTCCGAAGCGACAGGGCTGAAGGGGTCTTGTTCTTGCTTTCGGTTGATCGGTGTGGCACTACTGTATGTCCCTTGTTAATTCCTTTAACCTTAATGTTGCACTGTATGCTTTCCTTCCCAGTTCGGTATCTATTTATACATAATGCAATTTACTGTTACGACATTTTGGATGTTCTTTATAATTTTCAAATTTTGGTTTGAAAATTGGATTTCATAGTAAAATTGTCTTTGGAACTAGTTGAGTGTACGATTATTACATTGTTTTGTGATACTTAGAGTTATTGAATGTGATTATCTGTAGACCTACCGACGCTGTTTGAGCAACGCGACAGGCGAGGCCTTGCTTTTGCGTACGGCAGGTCGGAGCGGCATACTGGATGGTCACCGCTAATTTCTTTAACCATAATATTGTACCGCACACTTTTCGTCGCTGCTTTCTATTCATTTCCACATCCTGTAACTTACGGTTTTGATACTTTCGGTATTTTTTCTAATTTTCAATTTTTAGTTTAGAACATTGTATTTCTCAGTAAAGTTGACATTGGAACTATTTGAATGATCGTTCATGAAATTATTTTGTTATACTTACTGTTATTTTATACGATTGTCTGTATATGTACCTTCGCTTCCGGAGAGACACGGTTGGAGTGATCTTGTTGTTGCGTTCGGCAGATCTTACGGACAATACTGTACGATCGTCGTTTGTTTGTTTAACTTTGATTTTGTACCGTACGCATCCTTTCTCAGTTTTTTATATATTTATACAAACCATAATTTATTGTTATGATATTTTACATTTTTTTTTCATAATTTTAAGTTTAAAGTTTTCAATAATTGTATTTCTTAGCAAAAGTGTCATTGGAATCAATTGAGTGTACGTTTATCACATTTTTTTTGTTAAACTTACTGTTATTTTTCCTAAAGTTAATTCAGGTATTCGGCGAGTAAATCCGCTGACAATATTGGCAATACACCGCTTAAATGGCGGTTTGATATTAAAGTTGTTCGTCAAACCGTTCGATAGCGTTACGAATTGGTATAAAGTCAAATGTTTTACCGAAGGCCTTTCCTTCCACGAAGTTCACCCGCTTCACAAGAGTATATATTGGTGTTCGGACAAAGATATTATTATTCATTTCAGTGACGGGCACTTTAACATCATGTATGAATTACAATAATCGAGTGTCAGACTGTTCGATATGGTTATCACCATCTTTGCGAGTCGAACGGCTAAGTCAATATGTTCACCTATCTGGTGATTCCGAGAGTCAAACCAGGTACCACAGAATTAAATACACTGTACAGTACTGGCAATAGACACCATAATTCACGATATGAATATTAACGCAGACCATCATATTGTTGTAGATTGCTTCCTATTGTTATAGAGTCAAACTTTCTACTGAAAGCCATCCCTTCCGGGAAGCTAACCCACCGCAACGGGAGTATAACTTCGTGCTGATAGAAACACATTTCTATACATTTTAGCGATGGGCACCATAGTGTCATGTATGAATTACAAAATCAAGGACAATCCGATCGAGAACGTTACCAACGCCTTTGAGATTCGAACAGTTATGTCAATAGCTTCACATATCCCGTGGATCCGAGATTAAAACCAGGCACTCCGGGATTAAATCCGCTGAAAATATATTGGCAATAGACATATTGATTCTGGGTTTGGATATTAATGTCGCACGTCAAATCTTTGTAGATCGTTACCTTTTCGTATGGCGTCAAACATTTTGCCGAAGGCCATACGTTCCGAGAAGCCCAATCCGCTGCCGCAAGTGTCTTGCTCAGTGTTCAAGGAAGCAAGTTAGTAGCATTTACTCCAGGAATATATGGTTTGACTCTAAGAATATTGGAATAGGTCAACTTAGCCGTTTGTCTCTCATAGAATGTGGTAATATTCTCGAATGGTTTGACCCTCGATCTTCTAAATAATACTTGTAATTATGGTGTCTGTAACTAGAATTCGTACTATCATTCTTCCCTGAACACGAAGGTTAGCTTCTAGGAAGGTAAGGCCTTCGGTAAAATGTTTGGCTCTATACCAACAGGTAACGGTCTACAATGGTTTGACTATGCATATTAACATAAATACCGTGATATAGGGTGCCTAAGAACAACACTGTATGGCGGATTCACTCCCGGTATAGCTGGTTTGATTCTCGGAATCACAGGGTATGTGACGCTATTGAATTATCCGTTCGATCCTCACAGAAGATGGCAACGTTCTCGAGCGGTTTGACCCACGATTATGCTAATCATGCATGAAAATATGGTTTCCGCGTGATAGAATGTATACAAATTTGTTTCTCTGGACACGAAGTTTTACTCACGGTACAGCGTGTTAGGTTCTCGGAGGGTAAAGTCTACAGGTAAAATTTTTGACATTATACGAGTAGGTAACGTTTTGCAAGGCTTAGACTCTGTAGCTCAATATTAAAACCGTTAATTAGGGCGTCCATTGCCAATAGTGTACAGCGGAATGACTTCCGGAATGCATGGTTTTACTATAGGAATAACAGAGTAGGAGAGGCTATTTACATAGCAGTTCCTCTCTCACAGAGGGTTGCATCGTTCTCGCGTAGATTGATCCTCGATCTTCTAATTCAAACATGAAGATAAGGTGCTCGTCACTGATATGAAGACTAATTTCCAGTTCGGAAGACGACGTTATAGTATAGGTGAAGCTGGTGAAGTTCGCGGATGGTTGGACCTGGTGCAAAACGTTTTACTATATACCTATGGCAGCGTTCTCAACTTGTGTGACGCCGTATTTTAATATCCAAACCGTGAATTAAGGTGTAAGTTGCCAACACTCTTCAGCGATTTACATCCGGATTACCTGATATGACTCTCGGAATCACAGGATACGTTAGGCTATTGAATTAGCCGTTCGACTCCCAAAGAAGGTGGTATCGTCTTCTAACAGTTTGTCTATACATTTTGGAATTTATACGTGAAAATGTGATGCCCGTCTGCTAGCATGTCTACTAATTTGTTTTTGTGAACATTAGGGATGACACTCGCTAGAGCGTTGATGTTCAAGGAGGGTAATCTATTCGGTAAATGGAATGACTCTATAGCAATTCGTAATGTTCTCCGACGGATTGAACTTCTACTGTAGTATTGGTAGTGTGAATTATGGTATCTATTCCCAATACTGTTTTTTTTTCCAAGCGGTTTGTCCCTCGAACAACTAATTCATTCATGAAATTAAGGTGTCTGTCACTAAAATGCATACTAATTTGAGTCTCTGAATACGTAGTTATATCCTCGATATCGCGAGCGGAAAAGTTTCCCGGAAGGTAAGATATCCGGTGAAAAGTTTGACATTCTACAAATTGCTAATGTTCTCCAACGGTTTCTCCCTACAGTTTATTATTTATACCGTGGAATAGGGTACCTATTGCCAATATTGTGCAACGTATTTACTCCCGGAATACCTGGTTTGATGCATGGAAACACAGGATAGGTGTAACTATTTAATGGAAGACCGACTCACAGAAGGTGGCAACGGTCTCGTAAGCTTTGACACTCGGTCCACCTATTCATATATTAAAATAAGGTGTCTGCCTGCTAAAATGCCTACTCATTTCTTCAAGTGAAAACTAAGCAAGACAATCGCTACAGCGCATTGGGTTCTCAGAAGGGAAGGTGTCGGGTAAAAGGAATGACATTATACGAACTGGTACTCTTCTATGACGGTTTGACTCACTACATTAATGTTCATACCGTGAAATAATGTGTCAATTGCCAATACTGTTCAACGGATTTACACGCGGAATACACGGCTTGACTCACAGAGTCGCCGGGTAGGTGAAGCTACTGACCTTGCCGTTCGTCTCTCACAGAAGGTGGTATTGATCTGGAACAGCTTGACCTTCGATCATCTAATTCATACACGAAGATAAGGTGCCCATCACTAATGAATACTAATTTAATTCTCTGGACACTAAGTAATACTCTCGATACAGCTGGTTACGCTTTCGGCGTGTAAGGTATACAGTAACGCGTTTGATTTCATACGAATTGGCAACACACTCAAACATTATGACGCTCTACATTAATGTTCGAACCGTAAATTGAGGTGCCTGTTGCCAATACAGTTCAGCAGATGTAGCTCCGGAATACCTGGCATTACGCATGGAATCACAGGATAGGTGACGTTTTTACTTAGCCGTTCGTCTCTCACAGAAGGTCCTATTGATCCCGATCGGTATGACTATCGACCTTCCAATTCATTCATAAAATTAATGTGCCCGGAAACACCATGTATACTCATTTGTTCCTCTGAACGCCTTGATTTACTCTCGATACAGCGGGTTTGTTTCTCGAATGGTAAGGCTTCTGTAAAAAGTTTGTCGCTATACAAATGGGTAACGTTGTACATCGGTTTCTCTCTCTAACTTAATATTTATACCGTGGAACATGATGTCTATTGCCAATATTCAACAGCCGATTTACTACTGGAATACGTTGTTTGACTCTCGGAATCATAAAATATGTGAAGCTATTGACTTTACCGTTCTATCGTCAAAGAAGGGGATAATAATCGCAAAGGGTTTGACACTCGATCTTCCAAATCATACATGAAATTAAGGTGCTCGTCACTAAAACGTATACCAATTTCGTCATCTGAACTCCATGATATACTCTTGGTACAGCGCGCAAGGCTTTCGGAGGCAATGGTCTTCGGTGAAGCGTTCGACTATATACAAATTGGAAACATTCTCCAACTGTATGACGCTCGATCTTCTCATTCTTTCATGATATTAAGTTGCCCCCCCCCCCAAAGTGTACAGTTATTTGTATCTCTGAGCGCGAAGTTATACTCTCGATACTGTGGGATAGTATCTGGTATGGTAAAGTCTTCGATAAAGAATATGACGTTGAACAAATTGGTAACGTTCTCAAATGGTGTGGCTCCGTACACTTAAAATTCATACCGTGATATAATGTTTCTACTGCCAATACTGTTCAGCGGATCAACTCCTGGAATACGAAGCGTGACTCTCGGAATCCCGTCTATAGGTGAAGCTATTGACTCAGTCGTTCGACTCTAAAAGAAGGTACTAACGATCTCGAACTCTCTGACCCTCGATATTCAATTTCATACACGACGTTAAGGTGCCCGTCACTGAAATGGGTACTAACTACTTCCTCTGGAAATGATGATGTACTCACGTCCCTGCGGGTCAGGTTCCCGGATGGTAAGGCCTTCGGTAAAGCATGTGACTTTACACAAATCGGTAACGACCTTCAACGGTTTGGCAATCTTCTTTAACATTGATACCGCGAATTAAAGTGCCAATTGCCACTACTGTTCAGCGGATTTACGCACGGAACACCGGGTTTTGCTCTCGGAAACTCAGGATATGTGAAGCCATCGACTTAGCCGGTCGAATTTCATAGACGGTAGTAACGGACTCGTACGGTTTGACTCTCGATCTTCTAATTCATGCATGAAGTTATGGTTCCATCACTAAATTGTATACTAATGTGTTTCCCTAAACACGTAGCTATAATCTCGATACGGCGGGTTAGCTTCTCGGATGTAAGGCATTCGGTAAAACGGTGGACCAAATATCAATTGGTAACGTTCTCAATCGGTTTGACGCTCTACTGTTATAGTCAAACCGCCGATTAAAGTGTCCATTGTCAAAATTTTTCAGCCGCCTTTCTCTTAGAATACCCGGCTTGGCTCTCCGAAGCACAGGATTGGTGAAGCTGTTGACTTAGCCTTTCGTCTCTAACAGAACGTGGTGATATTCTCGACGGGTTTGGCACCCGTTCTTCTAATTCGGGGCTGAATCGAATGTGCAGGTGCACAGATCTGTATGCTATTTCGTACCCCTGAACACCTTGATATGCTCGCGATTCAGCGAGAAAATTTATCGAAGGGTATGGCATTCTGAAACAATATTGACCCTGCACCTGCAGGTAATGCTCTACAACGGCTTGAACGCCTGCTTTAATATTCAGACCGTGAATTATGGTATTTGATGCCGATATAGTTGAGCGGGTTTACTTGCGGCATCCCTGGTTTGCCTCTCCGAATCACAGGATAGGTGAAGATATTGACTTAGCTGCTAGAATCTCAAAGAATGTGGTAACGATCTCGAACGGATTGTCCTTCTGTCCTTAAACCCAAAAATTAAAATAAGGTTCCCGCCATAAAGCGTATACTAACTTGCTTCTCTGAACACGAAGTTATACACTCGAAACGGTGGGTTAGCTTCTCCGAAGGTAAGACCATGGGTAAAGTGTTTGACTTTGTACCAATCGGCAACGCTCTACAACGCTTTTACGCTTAACATTAATATACAAACCGTGAATTAAGGTGAACGTTTCCAATACTCCTCAGCGGATTTCCTTTCGGAAGACCTTGTTTGCCACTCGAAATCACAGGATAGGTGGAGCTATTGACATGTGCATTCGTCTCTCAGAGAGGGTGGTTACGGTCTCGAACAGTTTGACCATCGATCTCCTAATTCATGCCTGAAATTAAGGTTTTCGTCACTAAAATGCATACTAATTCTTCCTTCTGAACACGATGTTGTACTCTAGATAAAGCAGATTAGTTTTTCAGATGGTATGGCTTTCTGTAAAACGTTCGACTTTATAACAATTGGTAACGTTCACAAACGGATTCACGCTCAATTTTAATATTCAATCCGTGAATTAAGGTGTCTATTGCCAATACTGTTCAGCGTATTTACACCCGGAATACCTCGTTTGACTCTCGAAACCACGGGATAGGTGAACCTATTGACTTATCCGCCCGACTCTCAAGGTTGTTAGTAACGTTCGGTAGCGATCTGGCCATCGGTCCACTAATCCATTACATGAAATTGCGGTGCACGACATTAAGATGTATAATAATTTGTTTCTCTGAATGTGAAGTTATACTTTCGGTGCAACGGGCGAGGTTATCGGAGGGTAAGACAATCGGTGAAATGTTTGAATCTATACCAATTGGTATAGTTCTACAACTGGTGGACTCCATATATTATTATACGAACCTTAAATAGAGGTGACTATTGCCAATATTGTTCAGCGGATTTACTCCAGGAATACCAGGTATGACTATCGGAATCACAGGATTGGTGAAGCGAATGACTTAGCCATCCGATCCTCAAAGAAGGTGGTAACGTTCCAGAACGTTTTGTCACCCGACCTTGTATGTCATTCATGAAATTAAAGGGCCCGCCATTAAAACGTATACTCATTTTTTCCTCTGAACATCTTGATATATTCTCGATACAGCGCGTTATGCTTTCGGACGGTAAGGTCATCAATAGAACGTTTGACATTATATCAACTGGAACCTTTCTCATATGGTTTGTCGCTCCAGTGTAATAATAAAACGGTGAATTAACGCGGTTAATGCCAATACCGTTCAGCAGATTTAGTCCTGGAATACCTGCTATGACCTTCGGAATCACTGGATGGGAGAAGCTATAGTCTTAGCTTCTCGACTGTCAAAGATAGTGATTACGTTCTCGAAACGCTTGACTCTCGATCTTCTATTTCATACATGAAGTTAAGGTGCCCGTCACTCGAATGTATACTAATTTCGTTCTCTGAACATGAGGTTATACTCTCGAATCGGCAGGTTAGCTTCACCGAAGGTAAGGAAATCGGTAAAGTGATTGACCCTATTCCAATAGGTAACGATCTACAACCGTTTGACGGTCTACGTTAATATTCATGCCGTGACATAATGTGTCTCTTGCCAATACTGTTCAGTGGATTTACTCCAGCAGCATCAGGCTCGACTCTCCTAATGACTGCATAGATGAAGCTATTGACATAGCTGATCGCATCTCACATAAGGTGGCATCGTTCTCGAACGGTTTGGCACTCGATCTTCCAATTTATGCATGAATTTATGGCACTCGGGACTAAACTATATACTAGTTCCACCCTCTGAGCAAGGTGTTTTACTCCAGATGCAGTCCTGTAATTGCGTACTGCAGATCGGAGCGGCATACTGTATGATCTTTTTTAATATCATTAGCCTTGATATTGTACCATTTGCATTGTTTCGCAGATTTCTATTTATCTCTACCTACTGTAACTTACTGATTTGATATTATCGATATTTTTTCAAAATTATCAATTTTTACTTTAAAAAGTTGCATCACTCTGGTAAGGTGTCTTTGGAACTAGTTGAGTGTACGTTTATGACGTTATGTCATTAAACTTATTGTTATTCTATATGTTTGTCTGTGTATGTACCTGCCCCGCCCTAGCAATCGCGTCTGACGAAGACATCTAGCTGCGTACAGCACATAAGAGCGACACTACTGGATGGTCTTCGATAATTTGGTTGACCACCATATTGTACCGTATACATGATTTTCCAGTCTTCCATTCATTTATACGTACTGCAATTTACTGATATGATATTTTCGATTTCTTCAAAATTTTCAAATTTGAATTTACATCATTTGTATTTCCTAGGAACAGTGTCTCTGGAGTTATTCATATATGTAGCTTTCTAATTATATTTTGTCGTATTTGCTGTAGTATTGTTTGATTGTCATAATACGAACCTACGCTCTTGGAGAGATACGAATGGAGTGGTCTTGCAGTAGCGCTCGATAGAACCAAGCGCCACAACTGTTGTTAATTTCATTAATGGAAAAATTGTACCGTATGAATTCTCTCACAGTTTTCCATTTATTTCTATATACTGTAATTTACTGTTGTGGTATTTTAGATTCGGCGCAAAATTTTCATGTTTATAATTACGTAAATTTTATTTTTCGGAAATGTGTATTTTGAATTAGTTGAGATTACGATTATGACAATATCTTGGTATGCTTGCTGTTATTTTACAGGATTTTCTCTTTACGTGCAAACGCCTCCAAAGCGACACGACAGGAGTGGACTTGCAGTTACTTAAGTTATATCGGACCGACATTGCTGTATGGTCTCTGTTTATTTCTTTAACCTCAATCTTCTACCGTGTGCATTCATGCGTAAATTTCTACTCATTTCATCATATTGTAATTCACTTTACTGATATTTTCGATTTTTAGCAACATTTTCAGTTTTTATTTTAAAAAATTGTATATTTTGGAAAAGTGGCATTGGAATTAATGGAGTGTACATTTATGACAATATTATTTTAAACTTATTCTTATTTTATATGATTGTCTGTTTTCGTATCTACGCTGGCGGAGAGACGCTGCGGAGAGAGAACACGACTGGCGAGGACTTGCAGGTTAGTATCGCAGATCGAAGCAGCACTACTGGATGGTCTTCGTTAGTTTCTTTAACCTCGATATTGTACCTTATGCTTATTTTCCCTATGTTCCATTCATTTAATACTTAGAATTTGCTGTTATGATATCTACGATTTTTCCACGAAATTTCAATCTTTATTTAAAAAATTGTATTTCCTATTATAAATGTCATTGGAATTACTCAGAGTACGTTTATGTCGTTATTTTGTTAAACTTATTGTATTTTATACGATATTGTGTGCACGTACCTACGCTTCCGGAACGACACGACAAAAGTGGTCTTCTAGATGCATTTTTCCCAGTTTTCCATTTGTTTATGCATACTGTTATTTGCAATTCCCCGCAGGGGCTGCGGTGGGCCTGCGGGTCCCACTGCAGTATGGGTATGACGATCCCACGGTGCCTGAGTCGGCCCAACCTAGGTCGAAAGTGTGCAAGCACCTCATTCAGGAAGTAAGGTGTCCTTACAAGGGGTATGACCAGTATGGCCCTGCATTAACTGGTACCTCGGGAACCGGTTCGAGCCCTGGGGTGGGCGGGCATCGGTCGCCCCCCCCCCCGCCGGTTGCTTGGGTTGGCCTCGAGAGGGCAGTGGTAAGCCCATATCGCGGGTTAGGGGACCCCGTCTTCCACGGGTGAGCGGCG
This sequence comes from Lasioglossum baleicum, assembly GCF_051020765.1. Taxonomy (NCBI): domain Eukaryota; kingdom Metazoa; phylum Arthropoda; class Insecta; order Hymenoptera; family Halictidae; genus Lasioglossum; species Lasioglossum baleicum. Next base: position 15,719 of record NW_027471121.1, read on the forward strand.
TGAGATCTGCTCGGGCGCTTGCTGCAGGGCCAGTAGGGATTTAGAAAGGTCCCGGCCTACCAATGGTTGCGCCGCGGTACGTGCGGTCCGCGGGCTAATTGGTAGGTGCGTGGTAAGGTGGGGCACCTGCCGCGCTGATTGGGCATATCCCAATCCCGTGCCCATGGGGGCCGTGTGGATGAGCCCTAATGGCAGGTGCCGCACGTTAAATTTCGGATACACGTTGTAATTTGCAGCTAGATGTTTCCGATTTTTTTTCAACATTTTCCATTTTTAGACTCAAAAATTATATTTTCTGGTATAAGTGTCTTTGGAATTATTTGTTTGCACGTTTACGACTTTACTATATTAAATTCTTTGATATTGTTTATGATTGACTGTATACGTGCCTACGGTTCCGGAGCGGCACGGCTAGAGTTGTCCTACAGTTACTTACGGCAGATCGGGACGGCGTACTGGATGATCTTCGATAATTCCTTCAAAAATAATATTGATTTCTTCCAGTTGTCCATTTCTTTGTACATACTGTAATTTGCAGTTACGATAATTTCTATTTCTTTCATAATTTTCAATTTGTAGATTAAATGATTGTATTTCTTAGTGAAAGTGTCTCCGGAGTTAGTTGAGTGCACGCTAATGACGTTATACTGTAAACTGATTGACATTTTATATGATTGCCTGTATGCGCACCTACGATTCCGGAGCGACACGTCTGGAGTGCTCTTGCATTTGCGTTCGCCAGATCGGAACGACACAACTGCATGGTCATCGTTAACTTCTCTAACCTTTATATTGTACTCTATGCGTCTTTCCTTGTCATCCATTTCTATACACATACTGTAATTTACTGTTTATGATAATTTGAATTTTTTTCAAAACTTTCAAATTATATTCTAAGAAATTATATATGTTGATAAAAGTGTCTTTGAAAATAGTTGATTGTACGTTTCTTATATTACTTTGTTAAACTTACTGTTATTTATTAGATTATCCGTATACATACCTACGAGTCGGGAGCGGACACGGTTGAAGAAGTCTTCCTGTCAGGTACGGTATATCGGTATATCGCAAATCTGCTCCTCACGGTATGCGCATCGGGGCTCCGGATCATCTCGTCGAAATGTCGTTCTAGTCGCATAATGTACATCGGAAACACGCTACTGGTTGCTCATCGTTAATTCTTTAATCTTGATATAGTAACGTATGCATTTTGCTCACTTTCGTGTTTAATACTACACATGATAATTTATTTTTCTGATATATCCGATTCATTTCAATATCTCCTATCCTTTATTATATGTATTGCAATTTTTGTTAAGAGCATGCTAGGGATTAGTGCTGTGTACGTTTATGACAATATTCCGTTAAATTCTTCGTCATTTTATATAACTATCCCTATACGTACCTACTCTTTCGGAGCTACGCGTCTGGAATGGTATTGTAGTTGCATATGGTGCATCGAAGCGACACTACTGTCTGGTCTTCGTTATTTTCTTTAACACTAATAAAGTATCGTATGCATTCTTTCGCAACTTTCTATTTAGTACAACACACTGTTATTTACTGGAATGGTATTTTCTCATTTCATTTTCAAAATTTCTAAATTCTTATACAAAAAATTGTGATTTTTAGGAAAAGTATCTTTGGAGTTACTTGAGTGTACATTTATGAAAATAATCTGTTAAACATATTGTTATCTTATATTATCTGTATTCGTACCTACGCTTCCGAAGCGACAGGGCTGAAGGGGTCTTGTTCTTGCTTTCGGTTGATCGGTGTGGCACTACTGTATGTCCCTTGTTAATTCCTTTAACCTTAATGTTGCACTGTATGCTTTCCTTCCCAGTTCGGTATCTATTTATACATAATGCAATTTACTGTTACGACATTTTGGATGTTCTTTATAATTTTCAAATTTTGGTTTGAAAATTGGATTTCATAGTAAAATTGTCTTTGGAACTAGTTGAGTGTACGATTATTACATTGTTTTGTGATACTTAGAGTTATTGAATGTGATTATCTGTAGACCTACCGACGCTGTTTGAGCAACGCGACAGGCGAGGCCTTGCTTTTGCGTACGGCAGGTCGGAGCGGCATACTGGATGGTCACCGCTAATTTCTTTAACCATAATATTGTACGCACACTTTTCGTCGCTGCTTTCTATTCATTTCCACATCTGTAACTTACGGTTTTGATACTTTCGGTATTTTTTCTAATTTTCAATTTTTAGTTTAGAACATTGTATTTCTCAGTAAAGTTGACATTGGAACTATTTGAATGATCGTTCATGAAATTATTTTGTTATACTTACTGTTATTTTATACGATTGTCTGTATATGTACCTTCGCTTCCGGAGAGGACACGGTTGGAGTGATCTTGTTGTTGCGTTCGGCAGATCTTACGGACAATACTGTACGATCGTCGTTTGTTGTTTAACTTTGATTTTGTACCGTACGCATCCTCTTTCTCAGTTTTTTATATATTTATACAAACCATAATTTATTGTTATGATATTTTACATTTTTTTTTCATAATTTTAAGTTTAAAGTTTTCAATAATTGTATTTCTTAGCAAAAGTGTCATTGGAATCAATTGAGTGTACGTTTATCACATTTTTTTTGTTAAACTTACTGTTATTTCATGTGATTGCCGGTATGTGTCCCTATGCTTACGGAGCGATACGCCTGGAGTGGGCTTGTGGTTGCGTATGCCATATCAGGGCGGCATAATGTATGGGCGTCGTTAAATAGTTTATCCATAGTATTGTACCGTATGCAATCTTCCGCAGTTCTCTGTTTATTCTCAAATATTGTAATTTACTGTTATGATTATGATATTTTGCAGTTTCATCGAAATTTTCAAATTTATATTAAATGATTGTATTTCTCAGAAAAAGTACCTTTAGAATTAGTTGAGTGTTCATTTTTGAAGTTATTTTGTTAAACTTATTGTTATTTTATATGATTGTCTCCATACGTACCATCGTATCCGGAGCGACACTGTAGGAGTGGTCTTGCAATATCGTTTTGTAGGCCGGAACCACACTACTGTCTGGTCTTCGTTAATATCGTTAATCACGATTTTGTACAGTATGCATTCTTCCCCTGTTTTGTATTTATTTATAGAAACAATAATTTACTGTTGTGATATTTCAATTTTATTCGAATTTTTCAGTTTTTATTTTGAAAAATGAAGTATCGTAGTGAATGTGTCTTTCGAATTAGTTGAGTGTACGTTTATGACAACATTTTGTTGAGCTTGTTCTTCCTTTAAATGATTGTCCCTACACGTACCAACTCCCCCAGAGCGACACGACTGGAGTGGTCCTGCAGTGGCATATCGTATAACCGAGCGGCTCTACTGGATGACCTTGGCTAATTTCATTAAACTTGATTTTGGGCGGCATGAATTCTTTCGCAGTTTTCTATTTATTTCTACACACTGTAACTTACTCTTGTGTAATTTTCAATTTTTTTTCAAAATATCCAATTTCTATTTTCCAAATTTGTATTTATTCGCAAAATTTTATACGAATCATGAGAGTGTACGTTTATGGCTATATTTCGTTTAGTATGTTGAAGCATTACATGATTGTCTGTACACGAACATACGCTGCCAGACCGACACGTGCATAGTGGTTTTTTATTGCCGAATAGAAGATCGGATCAACAGTACTGCATGGTCTTCGTTAATTTCTCTAACCTTGATATTGTACCGTATGCATTACAGCAGTATTCTATTTATTTACACAGGCTGTAATTTCCTGTTCTCATATTTTCGAATTTTTTGGATATCTTCTATTCCTAATTTAAAATATAGTATTCCTTAGTGACCTGGGATTTAGTTGAGCGTACGTACATGACATTATTCTGTTAGACTTATTGATATTTAATATGATTGTAGGTGTACGTACTACGCTCTTGGAGCAACACGACTGGCGATGTCCTGTTGCTGCGTACGTCAGATCGGAGAAGCACTACTGGATGGTCTTCCTAAATTTCGTTAACGTTGATTTTGCACCGAATACATTTCTTCCAATTTAACCATTTATTCATTCGTACCGTAGTTTACTGTTAAGATATTTTCAACTTTTCCATATTTTTAAATTTTTAGTTAAAGGAATTGTATTTCATAATAAAAGTGTCTATTGACTCCGTTGACTCAACTTTTATGACAATAGTTATTTAATCGCATTATTTTCTTATACTATGGACTGTATACGTATCTACGCTTCCGAGGCGACACGGTTTGAGTGGTCCTGCAGTTGCGTTCGCATATCAGAGCCACAGTACTGTATGATTTTCGCTGATTTCACTAACCTTCATGCTGCAACGTATGCATTTTTTCCCAGTCGTCTGTTTATATATACATACCGTAATTTTACTTTTACATTTTTGGTTTTTTTCCATATTCTCGATTTAGGAATTATAGTATTGTATTTCTTAGCACAAGTCATTCGAAATAGTTGGGTGTACGTTTCTGGTATTATTTTGTTAAACTTGTTATTATTTTATATGATTGTCTGTATATGTGCCTACGGTGCTGTAGCGACACGGCTGGAGTTTGTCTTGTAGTTACGTAAGGCAGATAGGAAAGTCATACTGGATGGCATTCGTTATTTTCTGTAACCACAATATTGGTCCGCATGCATTCTTTCGCAAGTTTCTATTAACATCTGCATACTGCAATTTACTGGCATGATATTTTCAATTTCCTCCTACATTTTCAATTTATATTTTAACAAACTTTATTTTTTCAGCAATAGTGTCCTTAGAATTAGACTATTGAACGATGTAAAACATTCTGTTATTCGATATGAATGTCAGTAAACGTACAGACGCTGTCCAAATGACACGACTGGCGAGGTCTGGTAGATTCCAACGGAAAACGGAGCGGCACCACTAGATGGTCGTCGATAATCTCTTTAGGCATAATGTTGTTCCGTATGCGCTCCTTCGCAGTTTCGTATTTATTAATAAATATAGTAATTTACTCTTATGATGTCTTCGATTTTCATCCATATTTCAATTTTTATTTTAAAAAATTTAATTCTTCCAGAAACTGTCTTTGGAATTATTTGAGTATTAGTTTATGACGTTATTCTGTTATACTTGTTGTTATTTTATATAATTGTATCCACACGTAACTAAGCTTCCGGAGGGACACGCCTGGAGTGGTCTTGTAGTTGCTTTTAGTATATCGGTGCGGCACTACTGGATGGACCTCGTTAATTTCCTTAACCCTGATATTGTACCGTATGCAAGTTTTCCCAGTATTTCATATATTTATACAAAGTGTAATTTGCTGTTATGATATTTTGAATTTTTTTCAAAATTTTCAATTTTTACTATATGAAATTGCATTTTTTTAGTAAAAGTGTCATTGGAAACAGCTGAGTATACGTTTATCACATTATTTCGTTAATTTCAGTGTAATTTTATATGATTGTCTATATAGGTACCTACGCTGCCGGAGTGACACGATTGGAATGGTCCTGTATTTACTTATGGTAAATAGGAGCGGCACTATAGGTTGGTCTCCGTGAATATATTTAACCTTCATTATGTTGTGTATGGATTCCTCCCCCGCTGTTTTCTATTAATTTATACAAACTGTATTTTACTGTTAGCAAATTTTCTATTTTTTTGAATACTAACGACTTTTAATTTAAGAAATTCTATTCCGTAGTAAAAGTGTCTTTCGAATGAATCGATTGTACGTTTATGACAATATTCTGTTCAGTTTGTTTTTGTATTATATGACAGAATGTACACGTTCCAATACTTCCGGAGCGACGAAGACCCGAGTGGTCTTGCAGTTGCGCATGATCGATCGGATCGACGTAGCTGTATGACCATCGTTAATTTCATTAACCTTAATATTGTACTGTATGCATTTTTCCCAGGCGTCCATTTGTTCATGCTTACTGTAATTTACGCGTAAGATATTTTCGATTTTTTCATAATTCTCAAATTTTGCATTAACAATTGTTTCTCAGTTGAAGAGCCGTTGGAATTAGTTGCTTGTAGGTTTATGACATTACTTTGTTAAACTTATTTTTATTTTATATGTCCGTCTGTACACATACCTACGTTTCCGGAACGACACCGCGAGATTTATCTTGTAGTTGTTTTCACTAGATCGGCGGGTCTCTATTGTATAATCGTTGTTTATTTCTTTAATCATGATGTTGTACCGAATGCATTCTTTCCCAGTTTTCCATTTAGATCTACGTACTTTATCCTACTGTCTTGAGTTTTCCATTTATTCATTATCTTACCTCAATTTTTATGATAAAAAAATTGTACTTCTCATTAAAAGTACCTTTGGTATTATGTGAGTGTTCGTTTATGACAACACTTTGTTAAATTCTTAGAAATTTATATGATTGTCCGTATACGTACCTACGCATCGGATGTGACAGGGCAGGAATGGTCTTGTAGTTGCATGCAGCAGTTCGGAGTGGCTCTACTGATGGTCGTCGTTACTTTCTTCAACATTGACTTTTCAACGGTATGCATTCTGCCCCAGTTTTTTATTTATTTAAACACTCAGCAACTTACTGTTATGACATATTCAACTTGTTTCAAAATTTTCCACTTTTATCTAAAAAAATTTCTTTCCTTGTACAAGTGTCATTGGAACTCGTGGGTCTACGTTATTGACAGTATTCTGTTAAACCTAATGATATACATATGATTGCCAATATACATGCGCTACGCTGTTGTGCGACACGGCTGGGGTGGTCCTGTTATTGAGTTCGGTAGACCCGAGCGACACTACTCGAGGCCTTTGCTAATTTATTTAACCACAGTGTTCTACCGTAAGCGTTCTTTCGCTGCTTTCTATTTATTTTAACATAGTGTAATTTACTGTTATGATGTTCTCGATTTGTTTTTTTATTATCCAAATAAATATTTAACTTTTTTGTAAATGATGCTTTGGAATTATACGAGTCTAACTTTTGTGGAAATATTTTGGTAAATTTGTAGTAATTTTATATGATTTTTCTATGCGTACCTACGCTGACGGAGCGACACAACTCGCGAAGGGGTGTAGTTGCATACTGCAGATCGGAGCGGCACTACTGGCTTCTCTTCGATAATTTTTTTAACCATAATATTGTATCGTATTGATTCTTTCGCACTTTTCTATTTATTTCTACATACTGTACTTTGCTGTTATAATATTTTCTATTTTCTTCGAAATTTTCAAATTATATTTTAAAAAATTTTATTTTTCTGTAAGAGTGTCTTTGTAATTTAGATGACTGTACGTTCACATTATTCTGTTAAACTTAGTGATATTTTATACGCTTGCCTTTACACGTCCCTATGTTGTCGGAGCAACAGGCCCTGCGAGGCTTTGTATTTGTGTACGCCATAATAAAGCGGCACTAATGGATGGTCTTCGATTACGTCTCCAACCTTGATTTAGGACCGTATGCATTTTCTTCTAGCATTCCATTTATTTATACATACTGAAATTGACTGTTATGATATTATCCCGTTTTATTATAATATTCAATTTTTAATTTAAATGATTGTACTTCGTAGTAAACGTGTCATTCGAGTTAGTAGAGAGAACGATAATGAAATTATCATGTTAAACTTATTGTTATTTTATATAAATGTCTGCATTAGTACCTGCGATGTCGGTGGGTCACGACTGGCGAGGTCTTGTATCGTACGGCAGAACGGAGCGGCACTACTGGATGACCATCGTTAATTTCCTTAACGTTGATTTTGTCCCGTATGCATTTTTCGCCAGTTGTCTATTTATTAACAAATTCTGTAATTGACCGTCATTGTATTTTCAATTTTTTTTTTCGACATTTCAAATTTATAGTTTTAAATATTATGTTTTTTAGTAAAAGCGTCTTTCTAATTAGTTGAGTGTACGATTATGACGATATCTTGTTAAATTCTTTGTTATCGTATATGATAGTCTGTATACGTTCCTACACTGCCGGGGCAAAACGACTAGGTATGTGTTGCAGTTGCATACAGTAAATCGGAGCGGCAGTACTGAAAGGTTTTCGTTAACTTCTTTAACCTTTACAGTGTAACTCATGTATTTCTCTCATTTTTCTACGTATTTCTGCATACTCTAATTTGTCCTTATAACATTTTCAATTTTTTACAAAGTGTCCTATTTTTAATTTTTAAAATTGTACTTCATAGGAAAAACTTTTTCGGAATTAGTGTACGTTTATATCAACATTCTGTAAAACTATTGTTATTCTACATGACTTTCCGTATACGTACGTACACTGGCGGTGCGACACAATCGGTGATGCCTTGTTGTTGCGTACGGCTGATCGGAGCGGCAAGCTGGGTTTGTGTTCGTCAATTTCGTTATCCTCGTTTTGCACAGCGATGCATTTCTTCCCTGTTTTCCATTTATTTGTACATACTGCAATATACTGTTACGATATTTCCTATTTTTATGAATATTTTCAATTATAGATACGGAGTTGTATTCTTTAGGAAGAGTGTCTTTGGAAATAGTTGACTGTACGTCCATGGCATTATTTTGTTCATCTTTTTGTTACTTTATATGATTGTCTATATACGAAATACGCTTCCGGGGCGGCACGGCTGGAGTTGTCTTGCAGTCGCGTACGACAGATCGGTGCGGCACTACTGGATGGTCTTCATTAATGTGATTGACCTTAATATTGTCCTGCACGCATTCTATCTCGGATATCTGTTTATTTTTACATACTGTAATTAACAGTTACAATATTTCGATTTTTCTCATAATTACCAGTTTTTAATATCAAAAAATGTAATTTTTAGCATGAGTGTCTTTGGAATTAGTAGATTGTTCGTTTATGCATATTTTCTTAAACCAATTGTTATTTTATACAAATGTCTGTAATTCGTACCTACGCTTCCCGAGCGACACAACAGGAGTGGTCCTCTAATTGCCTTTGGTAGACCAGGCAGCAGTATGGATGGTCATTGTTAATTCCTTCACCTTCATTTTGTACCGAATGCATTTCTTCGCATTCTGCCATTATTTTTATACATATTGTAATTGACTGTAACGATACTTTCGACTTTTCTTGTAATTTACAGTTTTCAATTTCAAAAAACGTATTTCTTAGTAAAAGCGTCTTTGGAATTTGTTGAGTGTAGGATTATGACAATATTTTGTTTGATGTATCGTTATTTTATATGATTGTCTGTATATACACTTACGTAGTTTGAGCGACGTGGCTATCCAGGTCTTGTAGTAGCATACGTTATATCGGAGTGGCACTACTAGGTGGTCTTGCTTAGTTTCGTCAACCTTGATTATGTTCCGTATGCATTTGTTCCCAGTCTTCTACATATTTGTATATACTGTAACTTACTGTTATAATGTTTGCGATTTTTATCCTTATTTCCAATTTTTAATTTCAAAAATTGTATTTTTGAGGAAAAGTGGCTTCGAATTAGTAGAGTGTACGCTTATGACAATATATTGTTAATTTCTTGGTTATTTACTAGGTTTGTCTCTATACGTACCTACGCTTCCGGAGCGACACGGCTTGAGTAGTGTTGTAGTTGCGTTCTGTTCATCGGAGCCTCACTGCTGTATGGACATTGTTAATTTCGTTAACCTTGATTTTGTACCGTATGCATTCTTCCCAGTATTTCATTTATTTAACAAGCAGTAATTTCCTGTTCTTACATTTTCGAATTTCTTCGGTATTATTTATGCTAATTTAAAAAATAGCATTTCTTAGTAAAAGTGACCTCGGAGTTAGCTGGTCGAACGTTCATGACATTATATTGTTAAATTTATTGGTATTTTATATGATTGTTGGTATACGTACCTACCCTCTGGAAGAAACACGAATGGTGAGGCCTCATTGTTGCGTACCGCAGAACGGAGCGGCACTACTGGATGGTCTTCGCTATTGTCGTTATCCTTGATTTTGCACCGCATGCATTTCTTCCCTGTTATCCATTTATTTGTACATACTGTAATTTACTGTTATGATATTTCCTATTTTTATCAATATTTTCCGTTTTAGTTTAAGAAATTGTATTTCATAGTAAAAATGTCTTTGGAAATAGTTGAGTGTTCGTTTACGACATGATTTTGTTAAAATTATTGTTATTTTGTGTGAATGTCTCTATACGTACCTACGCTGTCCGAGCGACACGACTCGCGACGACCGTAGTTGCGTAGTTCAAATCCGAGTGGCATACTGGACGGTCTTCATTAATTTCCATGACCTTGATTTTGTACCGTATTCTTTTTTTCTGTTTTCCGATTATATATACGTACTGTAATTGACTGTTATGTTATTTTAGATTTAATTCAATTGTTTCTATTTCTATTTTATGAAATTATATTTATGACATTATTTTGGTTAACTTACTGTTATTTTATACGACTGTCTGCATACGTACCTACGCCTCGCTTGCGACACTGCTGGAGTGATTTTGCAGTTGCATTTGGTAGATAGGGGCGGCACTACAGGTTGGTCGTCGATAATTTCTTCAACCTTGATTTTGTTCCGCATGCATTTTTACGCAGTTGTCTATTTATTAACACATTCTGTAATTGACCGTCATTGTATTTTCAATTTTTTATCGAAATTTTCCGTTTATATCTCAAAAAATTATATTTCCGAGCAAAGCGCCTTTGGAATTGGTTGCATGTCGGTTTCGGCAATATTATGTAGAATTCGATGTTATTTTATATGATTGATTCCATACGTACTAAGGTTTCGGAGCGACACGTCCGGAATGGTGTTGAACTTACATTCGAGTGATCCGTCGAGGCTACTGTATGGTCATCATTAATTTCTCTAACCATAATGTTGCACCGTATGCACTCAGTCTCAGTTTTCCATTTATTTATAAATACAGCAATTTAGCGTTATGATATTTTCGATTTTAATCAAAATTTTCAATTTTTAGTACAAAAAATTGTACTCTCTAGTAAAAGTGCCCTTGGAGTTCGTTGTGTTTACGTTTCTGATAAAAACTTGTTAAATATATTGTTATCTTATTTGGTTATCTGTATACCTGCATACGGTGTCGGAGCGTCACGACTGACATGGTCTTGGATGTGTGTACAGCAGGACGAAACGGCACCACCGGATGGACACTCGATAATTTCTTTAAACCTATTATTGTACCGCATACATTCCTTCGCACTGTTTTATTTATTTATGCATACTGCAGTGTACTCTTCTGATATTTTCGATCTTTATCGCTATTATGAACTTTTACATCCAGGGATTGTATTTCTTAGTAAATGTGTCTTTGGAATTAGTTTTGTGTACGTTTATCACAATATTATGTTAAATTTTTTGTTATTTTATAAGACTGTTTGTATACGAACCTACGCTGCCGGAGCGAAACAACTCGAGTGGCCTTGTAGTTGCGCTCTATAGATCGGAGCGACATTGCTGTAAGGTTTTGTTCATTTCTTTAACCTCAATGTTGTACCGCATGCGATTTTTCGCTGTTTTCTATTTATCTCTACATGATGGAATTTACCGCTATGATATATTCCATATTTTCCAATATTTTCAATTCTTAATTTAAAAAATTGTATTTCTTAGTAACCGTTTCTTTTGAATTCGGTGAGTTTAGGTTTATGATAATATCAGGTAAAATTCTTTCTTATTTCATACGATTGTCTGTCCCGTCCTACCGCTGCCGCTGCTACACAGCTGGCTATGTTCTGTTCTTGCATACGGCAAATCGGAACGGCATTCTGGACGCTCTTTGTTAATTCCCTTATCCATAATATTGTACCGTACGCATGCATTTGCAACTTTCCATTTCTTTATACAAACTGTAATTGGCTGTTGAGATATTTTCCATTTCTTACCCAATAATCAATTTTTTGCCTAGCAGATTGTATATCATAGTAAAAGTGCCTTTGGAAATGTTTGAGTGCATATTTATGACGTTATTTTGTTATACTTGTTGTTATTTTAAATGATTGTCGGTATACGTACCTAGGCTGCCGGAGCGACGCAAGTGAAGTGGCCTTGTAGTTGGGTTCGGTAGATCGGAGCGACGCTACAGTATGGTCTTCATTAATTTTACTAACCAGTATATTGCACCGTATGCATTCATTCGCGTTTTTCTACTTATTTCGACATACTGCACATAACTGTTATGATATTTTCGACTGTTCTCGTAGTTTTCAATTTTCAATTTCAAAAACTTGTAGTTTTTGGCAAAGGGTTTCTTGGAATTAGTTGCGTCTACGTATATTACAATGTTTTGCTAAATTTGTGTTATTTTATGTGATTGTCTGTTCAAGTACATACGTTGCTGGAGCGTCACTACATTACGCTCTTGGATAATTTCTCTAACCTAGATTTTCAACCGTTTGCATTTTTTCCCAGTTTTCCATTTACTTACGCATATTGTAATTTTCTGTTACGATATCTTCGATTTTCACGAACACTTCCAATTTTTAATTTCAAAAATTTTATTTTTTAGTAGCAGTGTCTATGGAGTTAGTTGAGTGCAAGTTTGTGACTCTATTTTGTTAGACTATTTGCTATTATGTATGATTGCCTATATACCTACCAACGCTGCCATCAGGGACAAGACGGGAGTGGTCTTGTAGTTGCATTATGTAGATAGGAGCGGCACTACACGATGGTCTTCGTTAATTTATATAACCCTGAATTTGTGCCCTATGTATTCTTTCCAGTTGTCCAATTACTTACGCATACTGTAATTTACTGTTATGACGTTTTAGATTTTCTCCAATATTTCCAATTTTTAGTATTCAAAACTTGTATTTTGTTGCAAAAAGTTCCTTTGGAATTAGTTGAGTGTGCGTTTATGACATTATCTTGATAAACATAAAGATATTGCATATGATAGTCTGTATTCGTACCTACGCATCCGGAGGGACACTAATGGTCCAGTCTTGTAGTTGCGTTCGTTAGGTCGGAGCCACAGTATTCCATGGTCCATGTTAATATTTTTAACATTAATATTGTACCGTATCAATTCATTCATGGCCATCTATTAAATTCCATATACTGTAATTTACTGATATGCTATGTATGGATTTCGTCACAATTTTCAATTTTCGGTTTAAAAAATAGTATTTCCTAGTAAAAGTGCCTTTGGAATTAGTTGAATGTCCCGTTACGACAATATCTTGTTAACGTTATTGTT
>NW_027471122.1:0-28879 GCF_051020765.1 Lasioglossum baleicum
AAGTTAAGGAATTATGGCATCCAATGATACTAGACATACCTAAGATCAAAGTAAGAGTCGAAATTATTCTAGAATCAGAAATATTTAACAACATTTTCATCACAGAATTACCGATTGTTCTTGATATAAATTTTATCATCGTCAGAAATTAATACGACGTGAAGAAATTATAGCGTCCAATGATACGAGACGTGCCTAACCTCAAAGCGAGAATCTAAATAAACCTAGAATCAGGAATTTTTAACAACATGTCCTTCACAGAATTTCTGATCATTCTGGTTGTAAATTTTTGTCATAGTCAGAAATTAATACGAAAGTAATGGAATTATAGTTTCCAATGATACGAGGCAAACCTAACCTCAAAGGAAGAATCTAAATAAATATCGAATCAAAAATATTAAACAATATGTTCTTCGCAGAATTTCCGATAATTCCAGATATAAATTTTTATCATGGTCAGAAATGAATGCGAAGTTAAGGCATAATAGCATCCAGTGATACGAGGCATAGCTAACCTCAAAGTAGGTATCTGAATAAGTCTAGAATCAGGAATATTTACAAACATGGTCCTCAAAGAATTCCAGATTATTCTAGTTCTAACTTTTTGTCATTAGCAGAAATTAATACGAAGTTGAGGAATTGTAGTATCCAATGATACGAGACATACATAACTTCATGGAAAGAATCTAAATAAATCTAGAATGAGAAATATTTAACAATATGTGCATCACAGAATTTCCGATTATTCTATATATACATTTTTATTATCGTCGCAACTTAATTCGAAGTTAAGGAATAATAGCATCCAATGATACGAGACATACCTAACCTCGAAGTATGAATCTAAATCAATCTATAATGAGGAATATTTAGCAATATTGTCCTCACAGAATTCCTGATTATTCTAGTTATATCTTTTTGTCACAGACAGATATAACTACGAAGTTAAGGAATTATAGTATCCAATGATGCGAGATATAGCGAACCTCAAAGTATGAATCTAAATAAATCTAGAATCAGGAATATTTAATAACATGCTCCACACAGAATTTCTGATTATTCTAGTTAAAAATTTGTTTCATAGACAGTAATTATTACGAAGTTTTTCAGGAATTATAGTATCCAATGATACGAGATATACCTAACCTCAAAGTATGAATCTAAATAAATCTAGAATCAGGAATGTTTAGCAACTTAGTCCTCACAGAATTCCTATTATTCTAGTTATAAATTCTTGTCATAGACAGAAGTTATTAAGAAGTTACGGAATCATAGCATCCAATGATACGAGATATACCTAACCTCAACGTATGACTGTATATTATTCTAGAATCAGGAATATTTAGCAACATGGTCCTCAAAGAATTCCAGATCATTCTGGCTATAAATTTTTGTCATAGACAGAAATTAAAATGAAGTTAAGGAATTATAGTATCAAATGATACGAGATATAGCTAACCTCAAAGTACGAATATAAATAAACGTAGAATCAGGAATATTTAACAAAATGTTCTTCACAGAATTTTTGTCTAATTTACTTCTAACTTTTTGTCACGGACAGAAATGAATACGATGTTAAGGAATTAATGCATCCAATATTACGAGATATACCTAACCTCAAAGTATGAATCTATATAATTCTAGAATCAGGAATATTTACAAAATGGTCCTCAATGATTTCCAGATTATTCTAGTTATAACTTTTTGTCATAGGCAGAAATTAATACGAAGTTAAGGAATTATGGTATCCAATGATACGAGATATAGCGAACCTCAAAGTATGAATTTAAATAAATCTAGAATCAGGAATATTTAATAACATGTTCCACACAGAATTTCTGACTATTCTAGTTAAAAATTTGTTTCATAGACAGTAATTAATACGAAGTTAAGGAATTATAGTATCCACTGATACGAGATACAGCTAACCTCAATGTATGAATCTAAATAAATCTAGAATCAGGAATATTTAACAACATGTTCTTCACAGAATTTTTGACTAATTTAGTTATACCTTTTTGTCTCAGACAGAAATGAGTACGAAGTTAAGGTACTATAGTATCCAATGATACGAGACATAGTTAACATCATAGTAAGAATCTAAATAAATCTAGAATCAGGAATATTTAACAACATGTTCCACACCGAATTTCTGGCTATTCTAGATATAAATTTGATTCAGGCACAGAAATTAATGCGAAGTTAAGGAATTATAGTTTCCAATGATTAGAGACATGCCTAACCTCAAAGTATGGATCCAAATATATCTAGAATCAGGAATATTTAGCAACATGATCCTCACAGAATTCCTGATCATTCTAGTTGTAAATTTCTGTCACAGAGAGAAATTATTACTCAGTTAAGGAATTATAGTATCTAATGATACGAGACATAGTTAACGTCAGAGTATGAATCTAAATAAATCTAGGATCAGGAATATTTAGCAACATGGTCCTCACAGAATTCCTATTATTCTAGTTATAAATTCTTGTCATAGACAGAAATTATTACGAATTTAAGGAATCGCAGCATCCAATGATACGAGATAGACCTAACCTCAAATTAAGAATCTAAATAAATCTAGAATGAGAAATATTTAATAACATGTTCATCACAGAATTTCCGATTATTCTATATATAAATATTTGTCATCCTCACAAATTAATGCGACGTTAAGGAATCATAGCATCCAATGATACGAGATATACCTATCCTCAAAGTATGAATCCATATAATTCGAGAATCAGGAATATTTAACAAAATGGTCCTCAATGAATTCCAGATTATTCTAGTTATAACTTTTTGTCATAGGCAGAAATAAATACGAAGTTTAGGAATTATAGTATCCTATGTTACGAGACATACATAACCACAAGGAAAGAATCTAAATAAATCTAGAATGAGAAATATTTAATAACATGTCCATCACAGAATTTCCGATTATTCTATATATAATACTTATCATCGTCACAAATTAATACGAAGTTAAGGAATTATAGTATCCAATGACACAAGACATACCTAACCAGAAAGAATGAGTCTGAATAAATCTAGAATGAGGAATATTAAGCAACATGGTTCTCACAGAATTCCTGATTATTCTAATTATATCTGTTTGTCACAGACAGAAATTAGTAAGAAGTTAAGGAATTATAGTAGCCAATGATACGAGACATAGTTAACCTCAGAGTATGAATCTAAATAAATCTAGGATCAGGAATATTTAACAACATGATCCACACAGAATTTCTGGTTATTCTATACATAAATTTGATTCATGGACAGAAATTAATACAAAGTTAAGGAATTATAGTATCCAATGATACGAGACATACTTAACCTCAAAGAATGAATCTAAATAAATCTAGAAATAGGTATATTTAGCAACATGGTCCACACAGAAATCCTGATTATTGTAGTGATAAATGTCTGTCATAGAGAGAAGTTAATACGAAGTTAAGCAATTGTGTTATCTAATGATGCGTGCCATACCTATCCTCAAAGTAAGAATCTAAATAAATATAGAATGAGAAATATTTAATAACATGTTCATCACAGAATTTCCGATTATTCTATATATAAATATTTGTCATCCTCACAAATTAATTCGAAGTTAAGGAATTATAGTATCCAATGATACAAGACATACCTAACCTCAAAGTATGAGTCTAAATAAATCTAGAATGAGGAATATTAAGCAACATGGTTCTCACGGAATTCCTGATTATTCTAGATATAAACTTGATTCATGGACAGAAATTAATACAAAGTAAAGGAATTATAGTATCCAATGATACGAGACATACTTAACCTCAAAGAATGAATCTAAATAAATCTAGAAACAGGTATATTTAGCAACATGGTCCACACAGAAATCCTGATTATTGTAGTGATAAATGTCTGTCATAGAGAGAAGTTAATACGAAGTTAAGCAATTGTGATATCTAATGATACGTGTCATACCTATCCTCAAAGTATGAATCTAAATAAATCTAGAAACAGGGAGTTTAAGCAACATGGTCCACACAGAAATCCGGATTATTGTAGTTATAAATTTCTGTCATAGAGAGAAGTTAATACGAAGTTAAGCAATTATAGTATCTAATGATACGAGTCATACCTATCCTCAAAGTAAGAATCTAAATAAACCTAGAATGAGAAATATTTAAAAACATGTTCATCACAGAATTTCCGACTATTCAATATAAAAATTTTTATCATCGTCACAAATCATTCGAAGTTAAGCAGTTATAGCATCCAATGATAGGAGACATACCTAACCTCAAATTATGAATCTAAATAAATCTAGAATCAGGAATATTAAGCAGCATGGTCCTAACAGAATTCCTGATTATTCTAGTTATAAATTTTTGTCATAGACAGAAATTATTACGAAGATAAGGAATCATAGCATCCAATGATACAGGATATACCTAACCTCAAAGTGTGAATCTAAATAAATCTAGAATCAGGAATATTTAGCAACATAGTCCTCACAGAATGGCTATTATCCTAGCTATAAATTCTTGTCATAGACATAAATTATTACGAATTTAAGGAATTATAGTATCCAATGATACGAGATATACCTAACCTCAAAGTATGAATCTACATAAATCTAGAATCAGGAATATTTAGCAACATAGTCCTCACAGAATTCCTATTATTCTAGTTATAAATTCTTGTCACAGACAGAAATTATTACGAATTTAAGGAATCATAGCATCCAATGATACGACATATACCTAACCTCAATGTATGAATCTATATAATTCTAGAATCAGGAATATTTAGCACCATGGTCCTCACAAAATTTCCGATTATTCTAGATATAAATTTTTATCATCGTCAGAAATGAATACGAAGATAAGTAATTATAGCATCCAGTAATACGAGAGATACCTAACTACAATGTATGAATCTAAATAAATGTAGAATCAGAAATATTTAAGAACACGTTCTTCACAGAATTTTTGATTATTCTAGTTACAAATTTTTGGCATAGACAGTAATTCATACGAACTTAAGGAATTATAGTATCCAATGATACGAGGCATACCTAACCCCAAAATAAGAATCTAAATAAATCTGGAATCAGGAATATTTAATAACATGTCCATCACAGAATTTCCGATTATTCTAAATATAAATTTGTTTCATAGACAGAAATTAATACGAAGTTAAGGAAGTATGCTATCCACTGATACGAGATATTGCTTACCTCAAAGTATGAATCTAAATAAATCTAGAATCACGAATATTTAACAACATGTTGCACACAGAATTTCTGATTATTTTAGTTATAAATTTGTTTCATAGACAGTAATTAATACGAAGTTAAGAAATTATAGTATCCAATGTTACGAGACATAGTTAACATCAAAGTATGAATCTAAATAAATCTAGAATCAGGAATATTTAGCAACATGTTCTTCACAGAATTCCTGACTAATCTAGTAATAACTTTTTGTCACAGACAGAAATTAGTACGAAGTTAAGGAATTATAATATCCAATGATACGAGATATTGTTAACCTCAAAATGTGAATCGAAAAAATGTAGAATCAGGAATATCTAACAACATGTTCTTCACAGAATTTTTGACTAATCTAGATATAACTTTTTGACACAGACAGAAATTAATACGAAGGTAAGAAATTATATTATCCAATGATACGAGATATACCTAACCTCAATGGAAGAATATTAGTAAATCTAGAATCAGAATTAATTAACAACATGTTCTTAACAGAATTTCCGATTATTCAATATATAAATTTTTATCATCGTCAGAAATTAAATCGAAGTTAAGGAATAATAGCATCCAATGTTACGGGGCATACATAACCTCAAAGTAAGAATCCAAATATATCTAGAGTCAGAAATATTTAATAACATGTCCATCACAGAATTTCCGATTATTCTATATATAAATATTTATCATGGTCACAAATTAATACGAAGTTAAGGAATTATTGTATCCAATGATACGAGACATACCTAACCTCAAAGTATGAATCTAAATAAATCTAGAGTCAGGAATATTTAGCAACACGTTCTTCACAGAATTTCTGATTATTCTAGTTACAAATTTTTGGCGTAGACAGTAATTCATACGAAGTAAAGGATTTATAGTATTCAATGATACGAGACATACTTAACCTCAAAGTATGAATCTAAATAAATATAGAATCAGGAATATTTAACAACATGTTGTACACAGAATTTCCGATTCTTCTTGTTATTACTATTTGTCATAGACTGAAATTAATACGAAGTGTAGGAATTATAGCATCCAATGATACTAGATATAAATATACTCAAAGCAGGAATCTAAATATATCTAGAATCAGAAATATTTAATAACATGTCCTTCACAGAATTTCTGATCATTCTGGTTATAAATTATTGTCATAGACGGAAATTAATGCGAAGTTAAGGAATTATAGCATCCAATGATACGAGATATAGCTAACATCAAAGCAAGAATCTAAATCAATACAGAATCAGGAATATTTAACATGTTCATCACAGAATTTCTGATTATTCGAGATATAAATTTTTGTTATAGACAGAAACTAATACGAAGTTAAGGAGTAATTGCATCCAAAGATGAGAGGCATAATTAACCTCAATGTAAAATTCTTAATAAAACTTGAATCAGGAATATTTAACGACATGTTCTTCATAGAAATTCTGAGTATTCTAGTTATATATTGTTGTCAGAGACAGAAATTAATGCGAAGTTAAGGAATAATAGTATCCAATGTTACGAGGAATACCTAACCCAAAGTAATAATCCAATTAAAAATAGAGTCAGAAATATTTACCAACACGTTCTCCACAGAATTTCTGATAATTATAGTTATAAGCTTTTATCATCGAGAAATGAATACGAAATAAAGGAATTATAGTATGCAATGATACGAGGCGTACCTAACCTCAAAGAAAGAATCTAAATAAAAATAAAATCAGAAATATTTAACAACATGTTCATCACACAATTACCGATTATTCTAGATATATATTTTCATCATCGTCACAAATTAATTTGAAGTTAAGGAATTATAGTATCCAATGATACGAGACATACCTAACCTCAAAGTAGGGATCCAAATAAATTTAGAATCAGATATATTAAAAACATGTTCATCACGCAATTTACGATTATTCTAAATATAAATTTCTATCATCGTCACAAATTTATATGAAGTTAAGGAATAATTGCATCCAATGATAGTAGGCATACCTAACCTCAAAGCAAGAATCTAAATAAATCTGGAATCAGAAATATTTAATAACATGCTCCGCTCAGAATCCCTGATTATTGTAGTTATAAATTTTTGACATAGACAGAATAACACGAAGCTAAGGTATTACAGTTTCCAATGATACGAGACATACGTAACCTAAATGAAGGAATATAAATAAATCTAGAATCAGGAATATTTAAAATCATGTTCTTCACAGAATTTCTGATTATTCTAGTTACACATTTAGGTCATAGACAGAAATAAATACAACGTTAATGAAATCTAGTATCCAATGATACGAGACATACCTAACCTCAAAGTAAAAATCTAGATAAAACCAGAATCAGAATATATTTAACAAAATGTTCTTCACTGATTTTCTGATTATTCTACTTATATATTTTTGTCATCCACAGAAATTAATACGAAGTTAAGTAACTCCAGCATCCACTGATACGAGACGTACCGAACCTCAAAGTGTGAAACTAAATAAATCTAGAGTCAGGGGTATTTAGCAACAAGGTTCTCACAGAATTCCTGATTATTCTAGTTATAAATTTTTGTCATAGACAGAAGTTAATACGATGATAAGGAGTTATAGTATCCAATGAGGCGAGACATATCTTACCTCAAAGAAAGAATCTAGATAAATCTAGAATCAGAAATATATAATAACCTGGTCCGCACAGAATTCCTCATTATTCTAGTTATAAATTCTTGTCATAGACGGAAATTAATTCGAAGTTAAGGAATTATAGTGTCCAATGATACGAGACATACCTAACCTCAATGAAGGAATATAAATAAATCTAGAATCAGGAATATATAACAACATGTTCTTCACAGAATTTCTGATTATTCTAGTTATATATTGAGGTCATAGACGGAAATTAATACGATGTTAAGGAATTATTGCATCCAGCGATATTAGACATACCTAACCTCAAAGCAAGAATATAAATAAAACTAGAATCAGAAATATTTAACAACATGTTCTTCACAGAATTTCCGTTTATTCTAGTACTAAATTTTTATTATCGTCACAAATTATTACGAAGATTAGAAATTATAGCATTTAATGACACGAGGCATACCTAACCTCAAAGTATGAATCTAAATATAACTAGAACCGGAAATTTTTAACAACATGTTCTTCACAGAATTTCCGATTATTCTAGTTATAATTTTTTGTCACAGACAGAAGTTGATACGATGTTAAGGAATTATAGTATCCAATGATTCGAGACATAGCTAACCTCAAAGTATGAATCTAAATAAATATAGAATCAGGAATGATTAACAGCATGTTCTTCGCAGAATTTCCGATTATTCTAGATATAAATATCTATCATCTTCAGAAATTAATGCGAAGTTAGGGATTAATAGCATCCAATGATACGCGGCATACCTAACCTGAAAGTTAGAACCTAAATAAATCTAGAATCAGAAATATTTAAAAACATGTTCATCACGCAATTTACGATTATTCTAAATATAAATTTTTATCATCGTCAGTAACTAATACGATGTTAAGTAATTATAGCATCCAATGATACCAGACATACCTAACCTCAATGAAGGAATACAAATAAATCTAGAATCAGGAATATATAACAACATGTTCTTCACAGAATTTCTGATAATTCTGGTTATAAATTTTTGTCATAGACAGAAATTGATACGATGTTAAGGAATTATAGTATCCAATGATACGAGACATAGCTAACCTCAAAGTAGGAATCTGAATAAATCTAGAATCAGGAATATTTACCAACATGTTCTTCACAGAATTTCCGATTATTCTAGATACAAATTTTTATCCTAGTCACAAATTAATTCGAAGTTAAGGAATTATGGCAACCAATGATACGAGACATTCCTAACATCAAATTCAGAATCTAAATAAAACTTGAACCAGGAATATTTATCAACATGTTCTTCAGAGAATTTCTGATTATTCTAGTAATATGTTTTTGTCATCGTCAGAAATTAATAAGAAGATAAAGAATAATAGTATCCAATGATACGAGGCATACCTAACCTCAACGTAAGAATCTAAATATATCTAGAGTCAGAAATATTTAACATCATGTTCATCACAGAATTTCTAATTATTCCAGTTATAAATTTTTATCATCGTCATAATTTAATACGAAGTTACGGAATTATAGTATCCAATGATACGAGACATTCCTAACATCAAATTCAGAATCTAAATAAAACTTGAGCCAGGAATATTTATCATGTTCTTCACAGAATTTCTGATTATTCTAGTAATATATTTTTGTCATCGTCAGAAATTAATAAGAAGATAAAGAATAATAGCATCCAATGATACGAGGCATACCTAACCTCAAAGTAAGAATCTAAATATATCTAGAGTCAGAAATATTTAACAACATGTACTTCACGGAATTACCGATTATTATAGATTTAAATTATTAGCATCGTCATATCTTAATACGAAGTTACGGAATTATAGTATCAAATGATACGAGACATACCTATCCTCAAAGCAAGAATCTAAATAAACCTTGAATGAGAAATATTTAATAACATGTCCATCACAGAATTTCCGTTTATTCTAGTACTAAATTTTTATTATCGTCACAAATTATTACGAAGATTAGAAATTATAGCATTTAATGACACGAGACATACCTAACCTCAAAGTATGAATCTAAATATAACTAGAACCGGAAATTTTAACAACATGTTTTTCACAGAATTTCCGATTATTCTAGTTATAATTTTTTGTCACAGACAGAAGTTGATACGATGTTAAGGAATTATAGTATCCAATGATTCGAGACACAGCTAACCTCAAAGTATGAATCTAAATAAATATAGAATCAGGAATGTTTAACAGCATGTTCTTCGCAGAATTTCCGATTATTCTAGATATAAATATCTATCATCTTCAGAAATTAATGCGAAGTTAGGGATTAATAGCATCCAATGATACGCGGCATACCTAACCTGAAAGTTAGAACCTAAATAAATCTAGAATCAGAAATATTTAAAAACATGTTCATCACGCAATTTACGATTATTCTAAATATAAATTTTTATCATCGTCAGTAACTAATACGATGTTAAGTAATTATAGCATCCAATGATACCAGACATACCTAACCTCAATGAAGGAATATAAATAAATCTAGAATCAGGAATATATAACAACATGTTCTTCACAGAATTTCCGTTTATTCTAGTACTAAATTTTTATTATCGTCACAAATTATTACGAAGATTAGAAATTATAGCATTTAATGACACGAGGCATACCTAACCTCAAAGTATGAATCTAAATATAACTAGAACCGGAAATTTTTAACAACATGTTCTTCACAGAATTTCCGATTATTCTAGTTATAATTTTTTGTCACAGACAGAAGTTGATACGATGTTAAGGAATTATAGTATCCAATGATTCGAGACATAGCTAACCTCAAAGTATGAATCTAAATAAATATAGAATCAGGAATGATTAACAGCATGTTCTTCGCAGAATTTCCGATTATTCTAGATATAAATATCTATCATCTTCAGAAATTAATGCGAAGTTAGGGATTAATAGCATCCAATGATACGCGGCATACCTAACCTGAAAGTTAGAACCTAAATAAATCTAGAATCAGAAATATTTAAAAACATGTTCATCACGCAATTTACGATTATTCTAAATATAAATTTTTATCATCGTCAGTAACTAATACGATGTTAAGTAATTATAGCATCCAATGATACCAGACATACCTAACCTCAATGAAGGAATACAAATAAATCTAGAATCAGGAATATATAACAACATGTTCTTCACAGAATTTCTGATAATTCTGGTTATAAATTTTTGTCATAGACAGAAATTGATACGATGTTAAGGAATTATAGTATCCAATGATACGAGACATAGCTAACCTCAAAGTAGGAATCTGAATAAATCTAGAATCAGGAATATTTACCAACATGTTCTTCACAGAATTTCCGATTATTCTAGATACAAATTTTTATCCTAGTCACAAATTAATTCGAAGTTAAGGAATTATGGCAACCAATGATACGAGACATTCCTAACATCAAATTCAGAATCTAAATAAAACTTGAACCAGGAATATTTATCAACATGTTCTTCAGAGAATTTCTGATTATTCTAGTAATATGTTTTGTCATCGTCAGAAATTAATAAGAAGATAAAGAATAATAGTATCCAATGATACGAGGCATACCTAACCTCAACGTAAGAATCTAAATATATCTAGAGTCAGAAATATTTAACATCATGTTCATCACAGAATTTCTAATTATTCCAGTTATAAATTTTTATCATCGTCATAATTTAATACGAAGTTACGGAATTATAGTATCCAATGATACGAGACATTCCTAACATCAAATTCAGAATCTAAATAAAACTTGAGCCAGGAATATTTATCATGTTCTTCACAGAATTTCTGATTATTCTAGTAATATATTTTTGTCATCGTCAGAAATTAATAAGAAGATAAAGAATAATAGCATCCAATGATACGAGGCATACCTAACCTCAAAGTAAGAATCTAAATATATCTAGAGTCAGAAATATTTAACAACATGTACTTCACGGAATTACCGATTATTATAGATTTAAATTATTAGCATCGTCATATCTTAATACGAAGTTACGGAATTATAGTATCAAATGATACGAGACATACCTATCCTCAAAGCAAGAATCTAAATAAACCTTGAATGAGAAATATTTAATAACATGTCCATCACAGAATTTCCGTTTATTCTAGTACTAAATTTTTATTATCGTCACAAATTATTACGAAGATTAGAAATTATAGCATTTAATGACACGAGACATACCTAACCTCAAAGTATGAATCTAAATATAACTAGAACCGGAAATTTTTAACAACATGTTTTTCACAGAATTTCCGATTATTCTAGTTATAATTTTTTGTCACAGACAGAAGTTGATACGATGTTAAGGAATTATAGTATCCAATGATTCGAGACACAGCTAACCTCAAAGTATGAATCTAAATAAATATAGAATCAGAATGTTTAACAGCATGTTCTTCGCAGAATTTCCGATTATTCTAGATATAAATATCTATCATCTTCAGAAATTAATGCGAAGTTAGGGATTAATAGCATCCAATGATACGCGGCATACCTAACCTGAAAGTTAGAACCTAAATAAATCTAGAATCAGAAATATTTAAAAACATGTTCATCACGCAATTTACGATTATTCTAAATATAAATTTTTATCATCGTCAGTAACTAATACGATGTTAAGTAATTATAGCATCCAATGATACCAGACATACCTAACCTCAATGAAGGAATATAAATAAATCTAGAATCAGGAATATATAACAACATGTTCTTCACAGAATTTCTGATAATTCTGGTTATAAATTTTTGTCATAGACAGAAATTGATACGATGTTAAGGAATTATAGTATCCAATGATACGAGACATAGCTAACCTCAAAGTAGGAATCTGAATAAATCTAGAATCAGGAATATTTACCAACATGTTCTTCACAGAATTTCCGATTATTCTAGATACAAATTTTTATCATAGTCACAAATTAATTCGAAGTTAAGGAATTATGGCAACCAATGATACGAGACATTCCTAACATCAAATTCAGAATCTAAATAAAACTTGAACCAGGAATATTTATCAACATGTTCTTCACAGAATTTCTGATTATTCTAGTAATATGTTTTGTCATCGTCAGAAATTAATAAGAAGATAAAGAATAATAGTATCCAATGATACGAGGCATACCTAACCTCAAAGTAAGAATCTAAATATATCTAGAGTCAGAGATATTTAACATCATGTTCATCACAGAATTTCTAATTATTCCAGTTATAAATTTTTATCATCGTCATAATTTAATACGAAGTTACGGAATTATAGTATCCAATGATACGAGACATTCCTAACATCAAATTCAGAATCTAAATAAAACTTGAGCCAGGAATATTTATCATGTTCTTCACAGAATTTCTGATTATTCTAGTAATATATTTTTGTCATCGTCAGAAATTAATAAGAAGATAAAGAATAATAGCATCCAATGATACGAGGCATACCTAACCTCAAAGTAAGAATCTAAATATATCTAGAGTCAGAAATATTTAACAACATGTACTTCACGGAATTACCGATTATTATAGATTTAAATTATTAGCATCGTCATATCTTAATACGAAGTTACGGAATTATAGTATCAAATGATACGAGACATACCTATCCTCAAAGCAAGAATCTAAATAAACCTTGAATGAGAAATATTTAATAACATGTCCATCACAGAATTTCCGTTTATTCTAGTACTAAATTTTTATTATCGTCACAAATTATTACGAAGATTAGAAATTATAGCATTTAATGACACGAGACATACCTAACCTCAAAGTATGAATCTAAATATAACTAGAACCGGAAATTTTTAACAACATGTTTTTCACAGAATTTCCGATTATTCTAGTTATAATTTTTTGTCACAGACAGAAGTTGATACGATGTTAAGGAATTATAGTATCCAATGATTCGAGACATAGCTAACCTCAAAGTATGAATCTAAATAAATATAGAATCAGGAATGTTTAACAGCATGTTCTTCGCAGAATTTCCGATTATTCTAGATATAAATATCTATCATCTTCAGAAATTAATGCCAAGTTAGGGATTAATAGCATCCAATGATACGCGGCATACCTAACCTGAAAGTTAGAACCTAAATAAATCTAGAATCAGAAATATTTAAAACATGTTCATCACGCAATTTACGATTATTCTAAATATAAATTTTTATCATCGTCAGTAACTAATACGATGTTAAGTAATTATAGCATCCAATGATACCAGACATACCTAACCTCAATGAAGGAATATAAATAAATCTAGAATCAGGAATATATAACAACATGTTCTTCACAGAATTTCTGATAATTCTGGTTATAAATTTTGTCATAGACAGAAATTGATACGATGTTAAGGAATTATAGTATCCAATGATACGAGACATAGCTAACCTCAAAGTAGGAATCTGAATAAATCTAGAATCAGGAATATTTACCAACATGTTCTTCACAGAATTTCCGATTATTCTAGATACAAATTTTTATCATAGTCACAAATTAATTCGAAGTTAAGGAATTATGGCAACCAATGATACGAGACATTCCTAACATCAAATTCAGAATCTAAATAAAACTTGAACCAGGAATATTTATCAACATGTTCTTCACAGAATTTCTGATTATTCTAGTAATATGTTTTTGTCATCGTCAGAAATTAATAAGAAGATAAAGAATAATAGTATCCAATGATACGAGGCATACCTAACCTCAAAGTAAGAATCTAAATATATCTAGAGTCAGAAATATTTAACATCATGTTCATCACAGAATTTCTAATTATTCCAGTTATAAATTTTTATCATCGTCATAATTTAATACGAAGTTACGGAATTATAGTATCCAATGATACGAAACATTCCTAACATCAAATTCAGAATCTAAATAAAACTTGAGCCAGGAATATTTATCATGTTCTTCACAGAATTTCTGATTTTTCTAGTAATATATTTTTGTCATCGTCAGAAATTAATAAGAAGATAAAGAATAATAGCATCCAATGATACGAGGCATACCTAACCTCAAAGTAAGAATCTAAATATATCTAGAGTCAGAAATATTTAACAACATGTACTTCACGGAATTACCGATTATTATAGATTTAAATTATTAGCATCGTCATATCTTAATACGAAGTTACGGAATTATAGTATCAAATGATACGAGACATACCTATCCTCAAAGCAAGAATCTAAATAAACTTTGAATGAGAAATATTTAATAACATGTCCATCACAGAATTTCCGTTTATTCTAGTACTAAATTTTTATTATCGTCACAAATTAATACGAAGATTAGAAATTATAGCATTTAATGACACGAGACATACCTAACCCCATAGTAGGGATCTGAATAAATCTAGAATCAGGTATATTTACCAACATGTTCTTCACAGAATTTCCGATTATTCTAGATATAAATTTTTATCATAGTCAGAAATTAATTCGAAGTTAAGGAATTATGGCAACCAATGATACGAGATATACCTATCCGCAAAGTAAGAATCTAAATAAACCTAGAATGAGAAATATTTAATAACATGTCCATCACAGAATTTCCGTTTATTCTAGTACTAAATTTTTATTATCGTCACAAATTAATACGCAGATTAGAAATTATAGCATTTAATGACACGAGACATACATAACCTCAAAGTAGGGATCTGAATAAATCTAGAATCAGGAATATTTACCAACATGTTCTTCGCAGAATTTCCGATTATTCTAGATATAAATTTCTATCACCGTCAGAAATTAATGCGAAGTTAAGGAATAATAGCATCCAATGGTACGAGGCATACCTAACCTCAAAGTAAGAATCTAAATAAATCTAGAATCAGAAATGTTTAAAAACATGTTCATCACACAATTACCGATTATTCTATATATAAACATTTATCATCGTCACAAATTAATACGATGTTCAGGAATTATAGCATCCAATGATAGCAGACATACCTAACCTCAAAGGAAGAATCTAAATAAACCTAGAATGAGAAATATTTAATAACATGTCCGTCAGAGGATTTCCGATTATTCTATATATAAATTTTTATCATCGTCACAAATTAAGATGAAGTTAAGGAATAATTGCATCCAATGATAGTAGGCATACCTAACCTCAAAGCAAGAATCTAAATAAATCTAGAATCAGAAATATTTAATAACATGCTCCGCTCAGAATTCCTGATTATTGTAGTTATAAATTTTTGACATAGACAGAATAACACGAAGCTAAGGTATTATAGTTTCCAATGATAGGAGACATACGTAACCTAAATGAAGGAATATAAATAAATCTAGAATCAGGAATATTTAAAATCATGTTCTTCACAGAATTTCTGATTATTCTAGTTGCACATTTAGGTCATAGACAGAAATGAATACGACGTTAATGAAATCTAGTGTCCAATGATACGAGACATACCTAACCTCAAAGTAAAAATCTAGGTAAAACCAGAATCAGAAATATTTAACAAAATGTTCTTCACTGAATTTCTTATTATTCTACTTATATATTTTTGTCATGCACAAAAATTAATACGAAGTTAAGTAACACCAGCATCCACTGATACGAGACGTACCTAACCTCAAAGTGTGAAACTAAATAAATCTAGAGTCAGGGGTATTTAGCAACAAGGTCCTCACAGAATTCCTGATTATTCTAGCTATTAATTTTCGCCATAGGCAGAAATTAATACGAAGGTATGGAATTATAGTATCCAATGATACGAGGCATACCTAACCTGGAAGTAAGAATCTGAATAAATCTAGAATCAGAAATATTTAATAACATGATCCGCACAGAACTCCAGATTATTCTAGATATAAATTTTTGAGATAGACTGAAATTAATACGAAGTTAAGGAATTATAGTGTCCAATGATACGAGACATACCTAACCTCAATGAAGGAATATAAATAAATCCAGAATCAGGAATGTATAACAACATGTTATTCACAGAATTTCTGATTATTCTAGTTATATAATTAGCTCATAGACAGAAATCAATACGACGTCAAGGAATTATAGTATCCAATGATATGAGACATACCTAACCCCAAAGAAAGGATCTAAATAAAACTAGAATGAGAAATATTTAATAACATGTCCGTCAGAGGATTTCCGATTATTCTATATATAAATTTTTATCATCGTCAGAAATTAATAGGAAGTTAAGGAGTAATAGCACCCAATGATACGAGGAATACCTAATGCAAATCAAGGATATAAATAAATCTGGAATCAGGAACATTTAACATGGTCCTCACAGAATTCCTGATTCTTCTAGTTATAAATTTTTATCATCGTCAAAAATTAATACGAAGTTAAGGAATAATAGCATCCAGTGATACGAGGCATACCTAACAGCAATGAAAGAATCTAAATAGAACGGGAATCAGAAATATTTAACAACATGTTCTTTACAGAACTTCCGATTATTGTATTTATAAGCTTTTGTCACATACAGAAATTAATACGAAGTTGAGGAATTATAGTGTCCAATGATACGAGACATACCTAACCTCAATGTATGATTCTAAATAAATCTGGAATCTGGAATATTTAGCAACATGGACCTCACAGAATTCCTGATTATTCTAGTTATAAATTTCTGTCATAGACAGAAATTAATACGATGTTAAGGAATTATAGTATCCAACATTACAAGACATACCTAACCTCGAAGTATGAAACTAAATAAATAAAAAATCAGGAATATTTAGCTACATGGTCCTCACAGAATTCCGATTATTCTAGTTATAATTTTTTGTCATAGACAGAAATAAATTCGAATTTAAAGAATTATTGTATCCAATGATACGGGACATACCTATCCTCAAATTAGGAAACTAAATAAATCTAAAATCAGAAATATTTAAAAACATGTTCATCACATATTTTCCGATTATTCTAGATATAAATTTTTATCATCGTCACAAATTAATACGAAGTTAAGGAATGAGAGCATACTATGATACGAGACATAGCTAACCTCAATGTATGAATCTAAATAAATCAAGAATCATGAATATTTAACAACATGTTCTTCACAGAATTCCTGATTGTCCTAGTTATATATTTTTGCCACCGTCAGAAATTAATACGAAGTTAAAGAGTTATAGCATCCAACGATACAAGACATACCTAACCTGAAAGTAAGAATCTAAGTAAAATTAGAATCGGAAATATTTAACAACACGTTCTTCAGAGAATTTCCGTTTATTCTAGTAATAAATCTTTATTATCGTCACAAATTAATACGAAGATAAGAAATTATTGCATCCAATGACTCGAGACATACGTTACCTCAAAGAATGAATATAAATAAAACTAGAATCTGAAATTTTTGACAACATGTTCTTCACGGAATTTCCGATTATTCTAGATATAAATTTTTGTCATCGTCAGAAATTAATACGAAGTTCAGTAATTATAGCACCCAATGGTACGAGACTTACCTAACCGCAAAGAATGAATATAAATAAAACTAGAATCAGAAATATTTAAGAACATGTTCTTCACAGAATTTCTGATTATTCTGGATATAAATGTTTATCATAGGCAGAAATTAATACGAAGTTAAGGAGTAATAGCATCCAATGATACGAGGAATACCTAACGCAAATCAAGAATATAAATAAATCTGGAATCAGAAATATTTAACAATATGTTTCTAACAGAATTTCCGATTACTCTAGATATAAATTTTTATTATCGACACAAATTAATACGACGATATGAAATTATAGCATCCAATGAGACGAGAAATACCTAACCTCAAAGTATTAATCTAAATATAACTACAATCAGAAATATTTAACATGTTCTTCACAGAATTTCCGATTATTCTAGATATTAATTTTTATCATCGTCAGAAATTAATACGAAGTTAAGGAAGTATGGCATCCAATGATACGAGGCATACCTAACCTCAAAGTAAGAATCTAAAAAAAAACGAGAATCAGAATTTTTTAACAACATGTTCTTCACAGAATTTCCGATTATTCTAGATATAAATTTTTATCATCGTCAGAAATTAATACGAAGTTAAGGAATTATAGCATCCAATGATACGAGTCATACTTAACCTCAGAGGATGAATGTAAGTAAATATGGAATCAGAAATATTTAACAACATTTTTTTCAGATAATTCCTGATTATTCTAGATATAATTTTTTGTCATAAACAGAAATAAATACGACGTGAAGGAATTATAGCGTCCAATGATACGAGACGTGCCTAACCTGAAAGCGAGAATCTAAATAAACCTAGAATCAGGAATTTTTAACAACATGTCCTTCACAGAATTTCTGATCATTCTGGTTGTAAATTTTTGTCATAGTCAGAAATTAATACGAAGTAATGGAATTATAGTATCCAATGATTCGAGGCATACCTAACCTCAAAGGAAGAATCTAAATAAATATCGAATCAAAAATATTTAACAACATGTTCTTCGCAGAATTTCCGATAATTCCAGATATAAATTTTTATCATGGTCAGAAATGAATGCGAAGTTAAGGCATAATAGCATCCAGTGATACGAGACATAGCTAACCTCAAAGTAGGTATCTGAATAAATGTAGAATCAGGAATATTTACAAACATATTCTTCACTGAATTTCTGATTATTCTGGTTATAAATTTTTGTCATACACAGAAATTAGTACGAAGTTAAGGAATTATAGTATTCAATTATACGAGACATAGTTAACCTCAGAGTATGAATCTAAATAAATCTAGAATCAGGAATATTTAACAACATGTCCGTCACAGAATTTCTAACTAATCTAGTTATCTCTCTTTGTCACAGACAGAAATTAGTACGAAGTTAAGGAATTATAGCATCCAATGATACGAGGCATACCTAACCTCAAAGGAAGAATCTAAATAAATATAGAATCAAAAATATTTAACAACATGTTCCTCGCAGAATTTCCGATAATTCCAGATATAAATTTTTATCATGGTCAGAAATGAATGCGAAGTTAAGGCATAGTAGCATCCAGTGATACGAGACATAGTTAACCTCAGAGTATGAATCTTAATATATCTAGAATCAGGAATATTTAACAACATGTTCCACACAGAATTTCCGATTATTCTGTATGTAAATATTTATCATCGTCACAAATCAATACGAAGTTATGGAATTATAGTATCCAATGATACGAGACATACCTAACCTCAAAGTATGAATCTGAATAAATCTAGAATCATAAATATCTAACAACATGTTCCACACAGAATTTCCGATTATTCTAGTTATAACTTTCTGTCCTAGACAGAAATTAATACGAAGCTAAGGAATTATAGCATCCAATGATACGAGACATACCTAACCTCAAAGTATGAATCTAAATAAATCTAGAATCAGGAATATTTAGCAAATTGGTCCTCACATAATTCCTGATTATTCTGGTTATAAACTTTGGTCATAGACAGAAATTAATACGAAGTTAAGGAATTATAGTATCCAAATCATACGAGACATACCTATTCTCAAAGTAAGAATCTAAATAAATCTAGAATGAGTAATATTTAATAATATGTCTATCACTGAATTTCCGAATATTCTATATGTAAATATTTATCATCGTCACAAATTAATACGAAGGAAAGGAATTATAGTATTCAATGATACGAGACATAGCTAACCTCAAAGTAGTAATCTGAATAAATCTAGAATCATAAATATCTAACAACATGTTCCACACAGAATTTCCGATTATTCTAGTCATAACTTTCTGTCCTAGACAGAAATTAATACGAAGCTAAGGAATTATAGCATCCAATGATACGAGACATACCTAACCTCAAAGTATGAATCTAAATAAATCTAGAATCAGGAATATTTAGCAAATTGGTCCTCACATAATTCCTGATTATTCTGGTTATAAACTTTGGCCATAGACAGAAATTAATACGAAGTTAAGGAATTATAGTATCCAATCATACGAGACATACCTATCCTCAAAGTAAGAATCTAAATAAATCTAGAATGAGTAATATTTAATAATATGTCTATCACTGAATTTCCGAATATTCTATATGTAAATATTTATCATCGTCACAAATTAATACGAAGGAAAGGAATTATAGTATTCAATGATACTAGACATAGCTAACCTCAAAGTAGTAATCTGAATAAATCTAAAATGAGAAAAATTTAATAACATGTTCTTCACAGAATTTCCGATTATTCCAGTTACATATTTTTGTCACAGACTGAGATTAATAAGAAGTTAAGGGATTATAGTATCCAATGATACGAGACATGCCTAACCTCAAAGTATGAATCTAAATAAAACTGTAATGAGAAATATTTAACAACATGTTCTTCACAGAATTTCCGGATATTCTATATATAAATTTTTATCATCGTCAGAAATTAATACGAACTTGAGGAATTACAGCATCCAATGATACGAGACGTACCTAACCTCAAATTATGAATCTATATACAGCAAGAATCAGAAATATTTATTAACATGTTCGTCACAGCACATCCGAATATTCTATATATAAATTTTTATCATCGTCACAATCTAATACGAAGTTAAGGAATTATAGTTCCCAATGGTACCAGTCATACTTGACCTCAAATCAAGAATCTAAATAAAAATAGAATCAGAACTATTTAACATGTTCGTCACAGAATTTGCGACTATCCTATATATAAATTTTTGTCATCGTCAGAAATTAATACGAAGTTATGGAATTTCAGCATCCTATGATACGAAACACACCTAACCACAAAGTATGAACCTAAATATATCTAGAATCAGGAATATTTAACAACGAGTTCATCACGGAATATCCGATCATTCTAGATATAAATTTTTATCATCGTCAGAAATTAATGCGAAGTTAAGTAATAATAGCATGCAGTGATACGATGCATACATAACCTCAAAGTAAGAATCTAAATAAATCTAGAATCAGAAATATTTAACAACATGTACATCACAGGGTTTCCGTTCATTCTGGTTGTAAATTTTTGTCATAGACAGAAATGAATACGAAGTGAAGAGATTATAGCATCCAATGACGCGAGACATACCTAACCTCAAAGTATGAATCTAAATAAAACTAGAATCAGAAATATTTAGAAACATGTTCATCACACAATTACCGATTATTCTAGATATAAATTTTTATCATCGTCAGAAATTAATGCGAAGTTAAGGAATAGTAGCATCCAATGATACGAGGCATACCTAACCTCAAAGTAAGAATCTAAATAAATATAGAATCAAAAATATTTAACAACATGTTCTTCGCAGAATTTCCGGTCATTCCAGATATAAATTTTTATCAAGGTCAGAAATTAATGCGAAGATAAGGAATAATAGCATTCAATGATGAGAGACATAGCTAACCTCAAAGTAGGAATGTGCATAAATCTAGAATGAGAAATATTTAACAACATGTCCATCACAGAATTTCCGATTATTCTATATATAAACATTTATGATCGTCACAAATTATTACCAAGTGAAGGAATTATAGCATCCAATGATACGAGACACACCTAACCTCAAAGTATGAATCTAAATAAATACAGAATCAGGAATATTTAACATGTACATCACAGAATTTCCGATTGTTCTACATATAAATTTTTATTATCGTCACAAATTAATACGAAGATATGAAATTATAGCATCCAATGATGTGAGACGTTCCTAACCTCAAAGTATGAATCTAAATAAAACTAGAATCAGAAATATTTAACAACATGTTCTTCACAGAATTTCCGATCACTCCAGATATAAATTTTTATCAGGGTCAGAAATTAATGCGAAGTTAAGGAATAATAGCATCCAGTGATACGAGGAATACTTAACGCAAATCAAGAATATTAATAAATCTGGAATCAGAAATATTTAACAATATGTTCCTAACAGAATTTCCGATTACTCTAGATATAAATTTTTATTATCGACACAAATTAATACGAAGTTAAGGAATTATAGCATACAATGATACGAGATACGCATAAGCCCAAGGTATGAATCTAAATAAATCTGGAGTCAGAAATATTTAACAACATGTTCTTCACAGAATTTCCGAGTATTCCAGTTATATATTTTTGTCACAGACAGAGATTAATACGAAGATAAGGGATTATAGTATCCAATGATACGAGACATGCCTAACCTCAAAGTATGAATCTAAATAAAACTGTAATCAGAAATATTTAACAACATGTTCTTCACAGAATTTCCGGATATTCTATATATAAATTTTTATCATCGTCAGAAGTTAATACGAACTTGAGGAATTACAGCATCCAATGATACGAAACATACCCAACCTGAAAGTATGAATGTAAATAAAACTGGAATCAGAAATATTTAACGACATGTTATTCCCTGTATTTCCGATTATTCTGTTTATAAATTTGTTTCATACACAGAAATTAATACGAAGCTAAGGAATTATAGCATCCAATGATACGAGACATACCTAACCTCAAAGTATGAATCTAAATAAATCTAGAATCAGGAATATTTAGCAAATTGGTCCTCACATAATTCCTGATTATTCTGGTTATAAACTTTGGCCATAGACAGAAATTAATACGAAGTTAAGGAATTATAGTATCCAATCATACGAGACATACCTATCCTCAAAGTAAGAATCTAAATAAATCTAGAATGAGTAATATTTAATAATATGTCTATCACTGAATTTCCGAATATTCTATATGTAAATATTTATCATCGTCACAAATTAATACGAAGGAAAGGAATTATAGTATTCAATGATACTAGACATAGCTAACCTCAAAGTAGTAATCTGAATAAATCTAAAATGAGAAAAATTTAATAACATGTTCTTCACAGAATTTCCGATTATTCCAGTTACATATTTTTGTCACAGACTGAGA
Organism: Lasioglossum baleicum; assembly: GCF_051020765.1. Classification (NCBI taxonomy): domain Eukaryota; kingdom Metazoa; phylum Arthropoda; class Insecta; order Hymenoptera; family Halictidae; genus Lasioglossum; species Lasioglossum baleicum. The sequence goes on from NW_027471122.1 coordinate 23,810, forward strand.
TTAATAAGAAGTTAAGGGATTATAGTATCCAATGATACGAGACATGCCTAACCTCAAAGTATGAATCTAAATAAAACTGTAATGAGAAATATTTAACAACATGTTCTTCACAGAATTTCCGGATATTCTATATATAAATTTTTATCATCGTCAGAAATTAATACGAACTTGAGGAATTACAGCATCCAATGATACGAGACGTACCTAACCTCAAATTATGAATCTATATACAGCAAGAATCAGAAATATTTATTAACATGTTCGTCACAGCACATCCGAATATTCTATATATAAATTTTTATCATCGTCACAATCTAATACGAAGTTAAGGAATTATAGTTCCCAATGGTACCAGTCATACTTGACCTCAAATCAAGAATCTAAATAAAAATAGAATCAGAACTATTTAACATGTTCGTCACAGAATTTGCGACTATCCTATATATAAATTTTTGTCATCGTCAGAAATTAATACGAAGTTATGGAATTTCAGCATCCTATGATACGAAACACACCTAACCACAAAGTATGAATCTAAATATATCTAGAATCAGGAATATTTAACAACGAGTTCATCACGGAATATCCGATCATTCTAGATATAAATTTTTATCATCGTCAGAAATTAATGCGAAGTTAAGTAATAATAGCATGCAGTGATACGATGCATACATAACCTCAAAGTAAGAATCTAAATAAATCTAGAATCAGAAATATTTAACAACATGTACATCACAGAGTTTCCGTTCATTCTGGTTGTAAATTTTTGTCATAGACAGAAATGAATACGAAGTGAAGAGATTATAGCATCCAATGACGCGAGACATACCTAACCTCAAAGTATGAATCTAAATAAAACTAGAATCAGAAATATTTAGAAACATGTTCATCACACAATTACCGATTATTCTAGATATAAATTTTTATCATCGTCAGAAATTAATGCGAAGTTAAGGAATAGTAGCATCCAATGATACGAGGCATACCTAACCTCAAAGTAAGAATCTAAATAAATATAGAATCAAAAATATTTAACAACATGTTCTTCGCAGAATTTCCGGTCATTCCAGATATAAATTTTTATCAAGGTCAGAAATTAATGCGAAGATAAGGAATAATAGCATTCAATGATGAGAGACATAGCTAACCTCAAAGTAGGAATGTGCATAAATCTAGAATGAGAAATATTTAACAACATGTCCATCACAGAATTTCCGATTATTCTATATATAAACATTTATGATCGTCACAAATTATTACCAAGTGAAGGAATTATAGCATCCAATGATACGAGACACACCTAACCTCAAAGTATGAATCTAAATAAATACAGAATCAGGAATATTTAACATGTACATCACAGAATTTCCGATTGTTCTACATATAAATTTTTATTATCGTCACAAATTAATACGAAGATATGAAATTATAGCATCCAATGATGTGAGACGATCCTAACCTCAAAGTATGAATCTAAATAAAACTAGAATCAGAAATATTTAACAACATGTTCTTCACAGAATTTCCGATCACTCCAGATATAAATTTTTATCAGGGTCAGAAATTAATGCGAAGTTAAGGAATAATAGCATCCAGTGATACGAGGAATACTTAACGCAAATCAAGAATATTAATAAATCTGGAATCAGAAATATTTAACAATATGTTCCTAACAGAATTTCCGATTACTCTAGATATAAATTTTTATTATCGACACAAATTAATACGAAGTTAAGGAATTATAGCATACAATGATACGAGATACGCATAAGCCCAAGGTATGAATCTAAATAAATCTGGAGTCAGAAATATTTAACAACATGTTCTTCACAGAATTTCCGAGTATTCCAGTTATATATTTTTGTCACAGACAGAGATTAATACGAAGATAAGGGATTATAGTATCCAATGATACGAGACATGCCTAACCTCAAAGTATGAATCTAAATAAAACTGTAATCAGAAATATTTAACAACATGTTCTTCACAGAATTTCCGGATATTCTATATATAAATTTTTATCATCGTCAGAAGTTAATACGAACTTGAGGAATTACAGCATCCAATGATACGAAACATACCCAACCTGAAAGTATGAATGTAAATAAAACTGGAATCAGAAATATTTAACGACATGTTATTCCCTGTATTTCCGATTATTCTGTTTATAAATTTGTTTCATACACAGAAATTAATGCGAAGTTGAGAAATTATAGTATCCAATGATACCAGACATACCGAAAATCAAAGCAAGAATCTAAATAAACATAGATACAGGAATTTTTAACAACATGTCCTTCACAGAATTTCTCATCATTATGGATTTAAATTTTTTCATAGTCAGAAATTAATACGAAGTTATGGAATTATAGTATCCAATGATACGAGGCATACCTAACCACAAAGTATGAATCTAAATGAAACTTGAGTCAGGAATATTGAACAACATGTTCTTCACAGAATTACGGATTATTCTATATATAAACATTCATCATGGTCACAAATTATTACGAAGTTAAGGAACTATTGCATACAATGATACGAGGCATTCTTAACCTCAAAGTTAGAATCTAAATGAAACTTGAATCATAAATATCTAACAACATGTTCTACACAGAATTTCCGATTATTCTGTATATAATGATTTATCGTCGTCACAAATTAATACGAAGGTAGGGAATTATAGCATCCAATGATACGAGACATACCTAACCTGAAAGTATGAATCTAAATAAAACTGGTATCAGAAATATTTAACATCATGTTCTTCCCAGAATTTCCGATTATTCTGTTTACAAATATTTGTCATCGTCAGAAGTTATTACGAAGTTAAGGAATTAAAGCATCCAATGATACGAGACGTACCTATCCTCAAAGTATGAATCTAAGTAAATCTAGAATCAGGAATCTTGAACAACATGCTCATCACGGAATTCCCAGTTATTCTACATATAAATTTTTATCATCGTCGGAAGTTAATACGAAGTAAAGGAACTATAGCATCCTATGATACGAGACATACCTAACCTCAAAGTAAGAATCTAAATAAAACTAAAATCTGAAATATTTAACAACATGTCCTTCACGGAATTTCCGATTATTCTAGATATAAATTTTTATCATCGTCAGAAATTAATACGAAGTTAAGGAGTAATAGCACCCAATGATACGAGGAATACCTAATGCAAATCAGGGATATAAATAAATCTGGAATCAGGAACATTTAACATGGTCCTCACAGAATTCCTGATTCTTCTAGTTATAAATTTTTATCATCGTCAAAAATTAATACGAAGTTAAGGAATAATAGCATCCAGTGATACGAGGCATACCTAACAGCAATGAAAGAATCTAAATAGAACGGGAATCAGAAATATTTAACAACCTATTCTTTACAGAATTTCCGATTATTGTATTTATAAGCTTTTGTCACTGACAGAAATTAATACGAAGTTGAGGAATTATAGTGTCCAATGATACGAGACATACCTAACCTCAATGTATGATTCTAAATAAATCTAGAATCTGGAATATTTAGCAACATGGACCTCACAGAATTCCTGATTATTCTAGTTATAAATTTCTGTCATAGACAGAAATTAATACGATGTTAAGGAATTATAGTATCCAACATTACAAGACATACCTAACCTCGAAGTATGAAACTAAATAAATATAAAATCAGGAATATTTAGCTACATGGTCCTCACAGAATTCCGATTATTCTAGTTATAATTTTTTGTCATAGACAGAAATAAATTCGAATTTAAAGAATTATTGTATCCAATGATACGGGACATACCTATCCTCAAATTAGGAAACTAAATAAATCTAAAATCAGAAATATTTAAAAACATGTTCATCACACATTTTCCGATTATTCTAGATATAAATTTTTATCATCGTCACAAATTAATACGAAGTTAAGGAATGAGAGCATACTATGATTCGAGACATAGCTAACCTCAATGTACGAATCTAAATAAATCAAGAATCATGAATATTTAACAACATGTTCTTCACAGAATTCCTGATTGTCCTAGTTATATATTTTTGCCACCGTCAGAAATTAATACGAAGTTAAAGAGTTATAGCATCCAACGATACAAGACATACCTAACCTGAAAGTAAGAATCTAAGTAAAATTAGAATCGGAAATATTTAACAACACGTTCTTCAGAGAATTTCCGTTTATTCTAGTAATAAATCTTTATTATCGTCACAAATTAATACGAAGATAAGAAATTATAGCATCCAATGACTCGAGACATACGTAACCTCAAAGAATGAATATAAATAAAACTAGAATCTGAAATTTTTGACAACATGTTCTTCACGGAATTTCCGATTATTCTAGATATAAATTTTTGTCATCGTCAGAAATTAATACGAAGTTCAGTAATTATAGCACCCAATGGTACGAGACGTACCTAACCGCAAAGAATGAATATAAATAAAACTAGAATCAGAAATATTTAAGAACATGTTCTTCACAGAATTTCTGATTATTCTGGATATAAATGTTTGTCATAGGCAGAAATTAATACGAAGTTAAGGAGTAATAGCATCCAATGATACGAGGAATACCTAACGCAAATCAAGAATATAAATAAATCTGGAATCAGAAATATTTAACAATATGTTTCGAACAGAATTTCCGATTACTCTAGATATAAATTTTTATTATCGTCAGAAATTAATACGAAGTTAAGGAATTATAGCATCCAATGATACGAGTCATACTTAACCTCAGAGGATGAATGTAAGTAAATATGGAATCAGAAATATTTTACAACATTTTTTTCAGATAATTCCTGATTATTCTAGATATAATTTTTTGTCATAAACAGAAATAAATACGAAGTTAAGGAATTATGGCATCCAATGATACGAGGCATACCTAACCTCAAAGTAAGAATCTAAAAAAAAGAGAATAAGAAATTTTTAACAACATGTCCATCATAGAATTTCCGATTATTCTATATATAAACATTTGTCATCGTCACAAATATATACGATGTTAAGCAATTATAGCATCCAATGATACCAGATATACCTAACCTCAAAGGG
>NW_027471123.1:0-28865 GCF_051020765.1 Lasioglossum baleicum
GAATCCCTTAACCTCCTCAGGGCACGAATCTTTCAAAGCGGAAAGAAATCCATCAGATTTTCGCTTCTACTCGTAATTTAAAAAACCCATAGATGCCAGTATCCGTGAAGTAGAGACAGGTAGACCGGGTCGTTTTCATTCCTCCATAAAACCACCCCTGTAACGCATTCCCGATCTACATCTCTGGATCCATCTCGACACCACCCTCGTCTTCCAGACGAGCCCTGTCTCTCTCTGGCTTTCTTAGCACCGTCTTCGACTCGAGTCGGACTTGGTCCGGAAGAACGGGAGGAAAAGCGGAAAGGAAGGAAGTACGAGCGAACGAACGAACGGAAGGAAGGAAGGAAGGAAGGAAGGAAGGGTGCAAGACTGCTGGTGGGGGTTCTGGTTGTACCGTTTGAAGGGGATGCGCTGCAAGAAGCGCGTGGTAGGTCCGGCTGCAAAGGTATCGTCACGTGGCCAAGGGGGCGGTACCGTTTTCTCGTGGCCGCCCGGTATAAAAGAGAGACGTAGCACCGGTGCATCCACCAATTACTATTGCACTTTGCCACCGGGACGGAGGCAAGGTCGCCGCTGTACGACCCTCTCTCGACTCGAATCGTTCGCCGTTCGCGCGTGTGCCTCACGCGCTGCACCGCTTCTCCCTCTTCGCGCTTGTCTCGTCGTGGACCAGCTCCGAGGACCTCGCGGCGTGCCCTCGCGCACGAGTCACCCTTGAAATACACGGGACCGGCCACGGGAACCCGCGCCGCGCCCGTACGTACCCGCGAATCATGGGACCCGAAAGAACTCGAACCCGGGCACATCGCGTCCCGTCTGCCTCGTAAAACCTCGCCTCCTCGTACTCAACGGCGTTCGCCGGTTCGAGGGTGCTCGGTAAGCGTTAACCCTTCGCTGCAAAGGGCGACACGCCCGATGGGGGATGACTGCTACTCCGCTTTTCGTGCTTTGCCCTCTGCTGTGTTTGCGTTCTCGTTCCTTCCCTTCGACCACCACGAGTCTTCTCTCTCGGTTTTGATTTCCAGTTCCTGGCTTCTTAGCTTCGAAGAATTTCTCTCTCTCTCTCTTTCTCTATGTCTCTAAGTCTCTCTCGTCTCGTTCTTATTTTTCGGCTTCCTGGACGGGTTTCTTCCGAGGGTATCACCGAGGGAGACGCTCGGGTGGGTTTATGGCTATTTTTATTAGCCGCGGGAAAACGTGTTTTTTGAACGTCTTTTTCATTTTATGGGGGTAGAACATGCACGGTGTCGCCGGTGAGAAGTAACTTTTTATGTCCCATGGTAATGACGGAGGGAAGGTAAATCGCGAGGTCACTTGTGCTTCTTCGAGTACCGTTTTCGGTTGACACAGTGTCGGAATCTGTTCGCGAAGGTCTTGTGAATGTAACGCTCTCGAAAGGAAAGTGAAATTTCGAGTATTCGTTTGTCAGAACCGTGTCGATTTTACCGTGATAAATTCGTAAAGGTCTCGATATCCCTTCTCGAGGAACGAAACGCAAGGATCGAAGGATCGGGCGTAAAATCGGCGGGCCAGGCCGCTGAAATCGGAGGATCCGAGGCTGTCGGAGCAAGTGCGACCAAAAAATCGTCGACCGGCCGCGCGCGCGCGGTTTTATTTCCAGGCTACGGGATAATCCACGGGTAAAACTCACCGATAACCGTCGTTAAACCGTTACACGTGGCGGAGGATGAAGAAGAGGGAACGGAGCACGGAGTGCGACGAGGAAACGGAAATCGAAGAAGCGACACCGAAACGAGTGAAAGGAGAAACGCGATTTCGATCGTCGCCGCCTATTGTCTCCTCGGTGCCATTATCGCCGTTCGCGACTCGGGAAAAACGTCTCGATCCTAGGAAAATCGAGTAGTCTACAGTGCGGACGGTCGTTCGTTTGTCTCTTCCTTTCTCGCGCGGCGTCTCTTTCGATCGGCCAATTCCAGTTCGAGAGTTAACGTAACAGGTGAATACCAGGAGGACGAAATTCCGGGAAATTTTACCAGTGTCGCGGAGATTCTAGACAAAAAGGGAAATCGGGAAGTTTAGTCACCGCTCTTTCGCGCGTATGTTTATCGTTTATTAGTCCTTCAGCTTTACGCGCGAAAGTAATTCGAGAAACGAGAAGAATGCCGGAATCCTCGTTTCTCCGTGAAATTTTAAATCGATATATCGACGTAGGTTCGATATAAATACACGGTCTCGCGGGTTTGCATTTTTTATCAACGACGACAACTTGTGGAGAATGCGTTCTATTATTCATTTCCTGGCCTCGTCGGTAATTCGTCGAAACAAATCGACTCTCCTAATTGTAGGAATCAAAGTTTCTAAAGCGTGGAATTCCCGGGAGACGCGTGTTCTCGATCGAATCGTGGACCAAGTATTCGAATAAAGTAAGAAACTTCTTCGTGTCTCGTGAAAATATCGAAATAATTATTTATCCGTTAGTACGCGACGATGATAATCGAACGCGCTGGTTCGCGATCCGTTCTCGTTACTCGCGCGTACTCGCGCTTGCCGTTGAAAGGGTCAAAAAATGGGCGAGCAGAGGCGAGGATAAAAAAAAAAAAAGAGTAGGAGGGTAAAGGGGAAGAGAAACGTCGGAGTATTTCTCGCGAAAAGAATTTCGAAGGAGAGCCGTTTATTCCGTACTCTCGATTTACGCTTCGACGCGAGAGATCGTCTTTCGTTGCACTTGCAATTTCGTCCCCTCTCCGCGCGACGCAAAAAGAATGCGAAAAATCCGTCATCGGAGGGACGAGAGTTAACGACCCTCGACGAGGGAACAAAGAAGACACTCTCGGCTACTTTTCTTTTTATTTCCCCACCCCGGCCGCCGGGCCACCCCCACTCCCGGCGGCTGGGCCGACGAAAAAGAAGGCCTTACACAATTTATGCATCCGAAACAAACAGAAACGCGGCTGTACTATAAATATCGCGGAACGGGCAAAAAATATCCGGACGGCTCGGTGGGACCTCGTCTCCGATCCTCTTCGTCCTCCTCCGCCCGTCCGCGAATCGAATCTCCCGCGGCGGCGTGTGCACGCGCTTTCCGCGGCCCGTGGAGAAACGAATACCGGAAGTGAACCGGCACGGAGAGAGGGGTATCGCGAACGGCGAAGCCCGACAGCCGGGCCCGACAAAGGGGCGCGTCGGGACGCTGAGGAAAAAACGGAAGGAGACGAAAAAGCGACGGACCGCGAGCCCGAGGAGGAAAGGACGAAGGCGTAAGTAACGCGGACGAGGAAGGAGGAGGAGGAGGAGGAGGAGGAGGTGGAGGAGGAGAAGGAGAAAGGAGAGCGTCTCCTTTCTCGACGTACCGTTGGCGGAAGAAGAGGAAGAAGGAAAGCGTAGGAGGAGCGGCGCGAAGAGTGGAAAGAAGGCGAGGAGGAGGAAGGAAGGAAGGGAGCGCGGGGCCGGTGAAGGGCAGGAGGAGAAGGAGAAAAGAAGGAGAAAAGAAGGAGAAAAGAAGGAGAAAAGGAGGAAGAGGAGTATAGTAGGAGTAGGAGGAGAAGGAGCGTGGTAGTAGAAGGAGGAGGAGGAGGAGGAGGAGGCTGTCGGCGGAGAAGGAGGCGAACATGCATGCATGCATGAGACAGGCAGGCGGACAAACAGGCAGGCATACAGGCAGACATAGAGGAGGCAGGCAAGGCATAGAGGCATACAGGCAGATAGGCGAGCCGCTGCCGCAGCCGCAGCCGCGATCGCGCGCTCGAAGAAGGGAAGTGGGGACAACATAACACAGCGCGGCCGCGTGTGCAGACCGCTTTTGCAGAGCTTCGCTCGGCACACGGGCAAACGTTCCGCCTTGTACCGCTGCTGCTGGCTGCTGCTGCTGCTGCTGGCTGCTACTAGCTGCTGCTGCTGGCTGCTGCTGCTGGCTGCTGCTGCTGCTGCTGCTGCCGCTGCTGCCTGCCGACTGTCGACTGTCGACTGCTACTCTCAGTCTGCCGGGCGGCCTCGTGCGCGCTTGGTTTCCATCCGACGAATCCGCGCGCCACGAAACTACCCGCGCTCGTTCTCGAGGCGGAACGGTCGAGCGAACGATTACGAAGGAACGGGCTAGACGAGCAAACGAGCGTGCGAGCGAGCGAGCGAGCGAGCGAGCGAACGAACGAGCGAACGAACGAGCGAACTCGCGAGTCAGCCGTCGTCGTTGCTCCGCGCCGCCGAAAGCATCGGCTCGGAAATCGAGTGGTGCTCGTCACTCCTCGCCGGACGATCGACGAGGATCCGTGAGTGAGGCAGGTCGAGGAGAGAGACCGGCTCTCCGTTCGCCGCGCGAATCGTTGACGGCTGGCCACAGCCGCGAGAGACCCCCGATCGCGCGTTTCTCTCCGCTTGCTGCTCGTCGCGCGTCCACGTGCCACCCGTGAATGCTCCGTCGCGATCGCGACCATTTTCACCCGAGTCTCGCTGAACCGGGGGTGGTGGAGGAAGAGAAGGGTGAGAGACGTTAGAGGATGACGGTACATGGTGCGGGTGGTGCATCGTTGTGACGCGAGTCGCGATTAACGCCGGAGCATGAGACGATCGTGCTCGCTTCGGAAGCGGAAGACGCGCGCGTTCTGAATCTCGGCCGATTCCCCGAAGGTCCGCGACGACGCGGCGCGACGCGACGCAAGGCGACGCGAGGCGACGCGACGCGACGCCACGGCTAGAGATAAAAGGAGGAAGAAAAGAAGAGAAGAGGAGAGGAAAAAGACGAAGACGGAGCTCGAGAAAGTACGCCGTGGTGGTGGTGGTGGTGGTGGTGGTGCACGGTGACAGGACAGGACACAAGCCGCTGCTCTCGGGCCTGGGTACCGCTCGCCGGAACGAAACGGAACGGAAACACGTCGCTCTTCTACAGGTGTTTCGAATCGATTCCTCGGCTTCCACCAGACCAGCCCTTTTCCCCCCTCTCGCTCGCGCCGTGCTTCTCCTCGTGGATGGTGTGATAGTTCAGTGAGTTTCCTTCGCCGGGCACGTGATCCGGCACGGGCCCTGTCTCTCGCTCTCGTCGCGTGCCTCTTTCGCCGCCCGTTCCACCGAGTTTCTCTTCTCGGACTCGCGTTCGTCGCACGTGAAATTTCACCGGGGACGACGATTTCAACGGCACCGGCCGCGATTCCATCGGGCCTCGTTTGATATTCCACCGAGAACGGGCAAGGACCACCACGGTCCTTTGGCTAGCCGGTTCTCTCTCTCTCTCTCCTGCACCCCGCCATCCGTCCGACACGCAGTGCGATCTCGTTCTCGTCCCTCTTCTTCCGTTCATCGGCTCTCGTCTCCGAGGCTTCGCCGTCCAATCGTCGCTGCCAAACCTCCTTCGAGGCCGACGCTTTTTTCACCGTCGTCTTACCTGCTCTAGAGACGGTAGAAAACAAACGGGCGAAAATAGACAAAGATACACGCATACGTATACATAGAGAGAGAGAGAGAGAGAGAGAGAGAGGGAGAGAGAGAGAGAGGGATAGGAGGAAGAATTTGGCGCGGGACTCTCGGATGCTTGGTTCTTGACAGCCGGACACGGTGCGTCGCGTCAGGCTGACGCTCTGTCTCCACGGCGTGAAACTTTCTCGCGGAAATGCGAGCGTTATTCTTCGCGTGCGATCTCGCGTGGCAGCACCGGCTGTGCGCGTCCTTATAGTCGCGTGACACCGATTCAGCCCGGTTCGGACGTGGAACGGGCCGGCGCGGCCCGGCTCCGTAACCGAATTTCGCGTCGCGATAGGCAGATGGGAGGACGATAGACGACAGAGGATAAGAGGCATATATATAGTCTCTCTGTCCTGCAGGGCTTCCAGAGTTCGAGTTCTGCTCGGTGACAATACGCGCCACTTGGCGGTCCCTCCGGGCCACGTCCGCGAGATAATCCGAATACGCGTTTCCGTACACGCACCTCCACACATATATGTATATATATATATATTCGTATATATGTATATGCGTGTATATACGTACGAGAGGTACAAGAAGTAGGCGATAGAGTGGCCCGGTCGGTTGGAAAGGAGCCGGCACACGACTCGCGCGCTCGCCTGGGGAATCGTGCGCGTAAACGATCGAACGTTTCAGCGAAACGGTGTGTTAAATGACGAGGTGGCCGACGAGGTGGAGGTGGTGGCGGCCCGATACGTGGTAAAACGTTCCGGAGGAGATTCGGGGAAAAACACGGTCGCCACCGAACGGGGAAGAAGAGACAGCGGCGTGGCAGATGAGATGTGAAGCACGAGGACTACGCGGCGTGGAGCTGGCGGGAGCGAAGGCGGAAGTTAAGAAGCCAAAGCTGCCGAAGGCGGTCGCAGGGGCGGCGGCAGCTCGAGGGGGCACCTGGCGGGGGCCGCCTGAGATGACGACCCTGCGACGGGGTATCGTGGCACCCCGGTACAACGCTTACGTCCTGGTTTCGCTGATCGGCCTCTTGCTCCAGACGCAATCCGCCACCGGTGAGTCCGTCTTTCTCCCAAATTTATCTCCCATTCTTCTTCTTTTTATCATTTTCCTCGCCTCGGCGACGTATCCGAGTTCCAGCAGAGGTAGAGATACTTTGCAATGACCGTAGATTCTCGAGGGGGTGATCTTCGATCACTCGGAATGACACACGAATTTTTTTCGTGTTTGCGATATCGTCGAAAATGTTCAAGTTTCGAGAATTTAGACGAAAACGATAGTTTCGTTTTTTCGGAGCCGGTGATTCTTCGAGAAGTCGAGTAACATTAACAATCGAACTAGCGAGAAACTTGACGTGACTTTAATCGAAGATCGCTATGCATAGCCGCGCTTTATCGCAACGTCGGACTCGTTTCCCGCCGATAGTTGACGTATAATTATCAATTAATCGTGGCCGACGATGGCTGTTAGTTTTCCTACTTGCGACTAGATAAGATGTTGGACGGCGTGTTTACACCATATGGCCGGGGAATTGGCGAATTATTTTCGATGTAACGGGCTGCTGATTGTGTGTTTAACCTATAAAGCGCGTTGGACGATTTAAAGTTACTTTCGACGATGTTCCTGAATCGTATCTCGTTGGGATATGATCGAAAGAAAAGAAGCATCAAGGAATAGATAAGATTCGTGATTTATCTCGTTGCGTAACGCGAATACGATTCGTTTAATATCTATCTCCTCTCGGGTCGAGCCAACTTCGGACTAATTTCGCCTAATTACCTCGATACTTGAAGAAAACCACGGAATAGTTGAGTCCTCGTAAATCTCGATTACGTAATTCAATTTAATTCTCGCGAAATTCTACTTCGTTTAATAAACGATAACAACTGACTGGATCGATGGGAAAATAATTAATAGGAGAGAGAGCGAGGGAGAGAGAAACAAATCGCGAATACCTTACGTAATCTGTACATACGATTGTAAATCTTCTCCCCTTTTGAAATTGTTTCGATTCCATGCATTTTCCGAAGACCAAAGCTCAAGGACGTACAAGCGCAACCTCATCCCCGATTGATCGATAAAAATCAACGTCCCAAATTTCTCGCGTCGCCTGTATTAAAATGCAGCTGCCTCGTGTCATAAAGATGTCACGGTTCCGAAAAAGTAGAACATTGTGGGTACGTAGAAACGTGGTACTCGTGTACCTGGCGTCTCCCATTCTCGACCTCGGAAGGCCCTCGTTGCAGTACTTTTACCTCGATAATAATCGTATCGCGCGAGGACCCCCGCAAATCGCCATTCCGATCCGGTGTAACAAGCTCAACCAGCCACGGAAGTATTCGCAACCGATTTTCCACTCTCCAGTTACGAATTTCCAAAATTTTCCACGCGAGAATGCGTATAAGAAATCGATCTATCTCGAATTTATCGTGAAACGAGGATTTATTCCGAAATAGAAATTACGAATTACAGATGGAACCGCAGGAATGTTCGTACCCCGATTAATTTAATTATTAACTTGAAAACGTAAGATTTTATCGGAATGAAAATAGAAATTCTATTCCTTTCCGACAAAATTTTAAAACCTCCACGAAATGAAACGATCCGAGAAACCGAGATAACCTGAATTAACAAATACATCTACGATATTGAAAATTTCGTGAAAAATTACAAATTTACCGATTAATTTCGAGAAGGGGGGATCGAGAGAGACGAAAATAAAATATGCGTTTCCCTCGCAGTAAACGTCCCTTCGCGATGAAAAGCTCGCGCGAATGAAAGGCGAATCAGGGAACACCGGTACCCTGAAAAGACAACGGATCGTCGGGGTACGAGTACTTGCGCGGCTGATGGGGCACGTGAAGAACAGGCGAGGGCTCCCCGGTGTACTTTACGCTCCTTAAACTCGCCGTTAATTACGCGCAGCTATCGATATCCTTAATAAACGTCACATAACAATCACGTATATTTATCGGTGATGCCTCGCGCCACTTCGAGCCACGCAGTTTTAACTGCTCGCGTGTACCCCGTTGAAATTTATACACGCGGAACACGTATCGGGATTATTAATCAGCGCGTCCCTTTCCTTTATTTTTCCCTCTTTGCTCGCCGTTAGTAGTCTACCAGTGGGAATATTCGCCACTCGGGTTTTCCCGTATTGCACGTTATCGCGACACGTTCCCTCGATTACCCTGGCAAAAATTTTAATGCCCGAGAATCGGTCGCTGGATCCGACGTTGAAATTTATCGTCGACAGACCTTGCAAAACGACGCGAAACGTCCAGGATCGAAACAAAAGTGCGATGCAGCCTCGAAGATAACCGGGAGGGACTTTCATATTCCTCGATGCGTTACCGATTCGTTATCCGTGGTAATAAGATCTCCGATCGGCGGAACAAAATATTCTTTTCTTCTTTCTTCCTTTTTCCGGGAGATAAACGATCGTGGTAAGACTGTTCGGTGGATTTTGTAGGTCAGTAAAGGTTAAGGGTACGCGAGAATTAGGTGTTTCTTGTTATTCGTTCACTGTGTCAATTTGGTAGGTAAAATTTCTTGCTTTTAATAATTTTTCGACCCGGAAGCGTGAATTGGGACGAAATTGAAATCCTCGGGTATACTCGGAGAGTAAATGTTTAATTTTTAGAAAATTGGTATACAGGAGGAAAGTTGGATGTATGACACGCGTGTTAGAACGCGTTGTAAAATTTGCCGGGTACTCGACTCGTGTCCTTTTCGTTTTCTAGCTCAATGGAAACTAGGCTAAAGAGGCTGAAATCATTTTCTCTGTTCTTGGTCTCGATTCCGTTCTCGATAATATGCGTATAGAAGGCGATACGCGTCACGCCGCGAAAGATATTTTAATTCCGCAATAAAAGCAGCGTCTACTATGAAACTAGATACCGGATCAGCGAAGAACAATAATTATTTAATGAATATTCAAGTCGTCTCAGCTTTCTAAAAATAAAATCCGTCTAGTCGCAGCCGTGCAGATTGAAAATAAAATTCAATTATCCATAATTAATCGTTTACGTATCTCCTGTCCACTGGATGTTCGGTCATTGCCATCGAATCGCTCGGATTTAAATAAGAAAATCTGAAAAATCTGACGAACGTAGAAAATTATTAACCGAGGAAATTATTAAACCGGATTCTTCGATTAAATTTTCTCGCGTGAAATTATAAAACACGAGGGTCTCGCGACGTGTTGTAAAATACAAAGCTGCGCGAGATTCCACGAGATCGGTCGCGATCGATTCGCTTAATCGAAAATCGTTCCGCTCGTCGCAATGCATCGCGTCGACAATGGTTAACGTCTAAATGACAACTGGCGTTGACGTAACACGGTTCAGGGTGTGTTCCGATTGTTACCGGGCCGCAATTCTCGTTATGCAAACAGCCAGCAACGATCGACCGATCGAATTGTTTATTTATCGCTTTTAGAGTAATCCGTGTCACCGCGATCCATTTCGAACTCTACGTCCGTTCCCTGTTCTCGATCCCGTCTCGATCGTTCGCGAGCCATTGCACGTTTGAAACGTAACAGGTAGAAGAAGGGTGGCTACTTATTTTCGTTCCCGTCGTTTATTTTCGCTGCTTCCCGCGGTTCGCTCGCTCGCAACCTCGTCGGGAAGCCTCGCCGAGTATTTACGCGGATGCGAAACGTTATAAAATCGCGCGAGCTTGCCGGAATCCGGCCGTTTCTTACTCAATATCGCCAGTATTGTGTGCTCGCGGTTTTCGCGATTTTCCGCGAACCGTTTTTTCGGGGTAATCGCGACTTTCGGCCTCGCCTAGCAAGCTTCGCGAGATTGCAGATAAAAGACGCGGACTTTCACGAAGACGCTTTCGATAGAAATCGCTATTGTTTCGGTGGCAACGAAGACGGCCGGTGAAATTTTTTAGAAAGTATTTATCCGCCGTTCTATCGGCCAATTATTCGTATCGGCTACGTTTGTCCGTGGTGAACTTAATGATCGAACCAATCCGATAATGAATTCAGAGATCGCCTCTGCGCAGCTTAGCTCTGCTTGTAAATCGAATGAGAAAATCGCGGGACAATTGTTTTCGGAGAAAGTGTAACGAAAGCGAATGATAGAAAAAGCAGTGTAAGTTGCGGGACTACGTTCGTTTGATAAAATAAAGTTGTGTTCTGTTTTTCTTCTTTAGCAGGATTCTTTCGATTGTCCAACTTTTATAGTGAGTTTCGAATTTTTTCTAAAATACGTGTAGTAGAAGGAAGTAGGAATAGAGAAAAAAGGAATGTCATAGTATCTCGATCTTCTTTTAAATATTATATATCGCGAAATTTAGAAATAATTCTTCGAATCTCAGAAAAATATGTATAACACGTCGAACGAATAAAATACGCAAAAAAGGACAAATCGAAACACTTCCAAATGTGCCAAACTTTTCTTCAAATAAACAAATATTAGATATACCGTGGCAAAAATCGGTAAGAAATTACGAGACTCGTTTCGCCAAATAATCACGTATTAACGCTAAAACAGTCTAAATGATCGTTCTCAAAATTTTCATTGAAAGTTCCACATTCAATCTCATCTTCGCGATTTTTCTTCCCGTACAGCTGATCAATTTTCCATGACAGGTTTTACTGTCAATATTCCACGCACCGTTGGCAAGGTATCTTTTCTCGATCGCCGAGAGACAAAACGCAGAGACACCGGGGGAATCGTAGCCGTGGTTGCCATCGAACGAAGCCAAAGAGCTACTGCAAAAGCGTTAAATGTTTTTACCTCGCAGCAAGCCGCGTAGCCAGTGTTCTCGTTCTATTATTGTCTACTTTGCGCGTAATTTAAAACGGCCGCTAATCGCCGAACCGTCGCGCAATTCGGGACCGCTGACACGCGCGAAAGAAATCGGCAGCCGGAGGATCGGCCACGAAGAGCAGCAAGAGATGCGAAAGATTTATATTTAATAACTCGGTAGACGCGGAGTAACGGAGACGCGTAGAGAAGAAGCTGCGAGCTGCTTGCACGGGGGAATACGCGAATGAGCTAGAGATTGTCATAATTGAAAAGGACGTCTCGCCGAGTGGACCGTGTCGGACAATTTATTTTTACTAGTCGCGTGGAATTCGTGACACTGTTTGGGAAAGTTGCTCGAACGGTTCTCCACGCTTTCACGCTGGTTCGGCTGCAAAATTTTTGGATCCGACGCGCCGGTTTTCGAAAATTCGCCTGGCGATAAATCGATGCGATAATCGGAAGATCGTAGGAGGTTGAAATTCGGGATTACGATATTTAATAATTGAAAGATCGAAAATTCGAGAAACATGAGCAAAAATTACAGAATGAAAAATTTAAAAAACAGGATAGGTTGAAATTTATCACATCAAATTAAAAAAAAATATGATTATTTATTCGGCGTGAAAAATTTTAAGAGAATTGGAATTACGGAATTAAAAATTACGTAAAATTACAATCTCGTAATATTTTTAAAAATTTGGCGAGTTACCCGACGAGTTAGTATATAAATAGGTGGTGTCATACATGTACGCGTAAAATATCTTACAAATTGTTTAAATAGCAAGCTTATTCTTCGCTCGGCGTTTTTTCCGTTTGAACGAGAACGGTTTCAGGCTCCTAACGAGGGCGATTAGCTCACAGCCAATGATAGGTCGTGAAATCGAACTTAATCATCTAATGCAATTAATTAGATTTGATTCGCTAGTGCTTAATAGATCGTGTTATTTGACGCGGTGCTTGCGTCATCGCGGTTAGCCTCATTTTTCCACGGCTACCAGAGCCGAGCGATTTTTTATCGATCCACAGATCGCAAAAATTCGCGGGACTGCTCGAAATTTTCATTCTTTATATCTCCACTGTTCCCCGAGTCTCGATTTCCAGGAGTTCCATCGTGCGTACTACGTTATTGCACACACAAATAACGGAAAATTATTTCGCCTTACCGAGAAAAATTTTAGTATACCTTGTTACGTGTCTATTATCGAAGATTTATCAACAAACGGATTACAGAAATGTCTGGAAACGTCGAAAGTTGGAAATTTATCTTCTTCTCTCGTTTGTATATTGCGTATAAAGTTCGATCATTTTTTTTTTTTTTTGCAACGATTCTTCGGAATTTATTTTTGACAGGAATATAAATACCAAAGTTCGAGATACGATACCGTAGATGGAACACCTATTCCGACGTGTCATACTTCGAAAAACACGCTTCGAAGTCCGATTAACGCCGCCGAAGACATATAAAACTTGCAGGAAAGGAAGTTAACGAATTAAATCCGACGAACGCGAGGAAAATTAACATAAACCAGCGAACAAGCGATTAAAGCGACCAGTCACCGACTCGCTTCCAGAACAATGAAACTGATCCTTCTGCATACTTTGTCCTGAGTTAGACCTTGCCACTCGACTCTGCAAAATCGCTATGAAACCACGGAGAACTATGAAACCTCTAAGCTAACAATCCACGGAAACGAAATAAAAGCAATTAAAAAAAATTCCTGTCTTTCATTCACCGAAATGGAACAGAAGCAAGAATTAAATAAACAGAAAATAAAATACGCAAAGGTAGAAAATAACGTAAGATTCCTCTCACATCGTTAATGAACCACAAAAAAATAGAAAGAGAGTGGAAAGGAAAGAAAAAGGTAAAATAAAACGGAGGAAAGAAAAGAAAAAGGATAAAATAAAACGGAGGAAAGGAAAAGACAAGGAAGAGGGCATGGAGCGGTGGATTGGAGCGGAGGATCGGATCGGCTCGGCTGGGATCGAGGTTGCCTAGGAAGAGGAGCGGGCTCGCAGCCCGTTTCCGAAGAGTTATCGATGACGCGTCACGCGAGAGGAAAGCGCGTCCGCAAGGCCTGCCCTCGCTGGCCAGCGAGGAGGACGCGGCGAACAATCGCGAGCGACGATCGCCAATTATCCGCGCGGTGCCAGCGAAATTAGTGGCGTTGATGCACGCCGGGCCGGGCGTGGAAACGCGTGGTCGCTCGCCTTCGGACAGGCGATAAAGTGCGAATTAATTCAGCGCTAATTCCACGTCTGCCGGCGGCTGCCCGCGGGGAAAACGCGAGGAACGAGCGGCACACGGTCCGCCGAGGACGGCTCTACTGAAACTTCATTAGGCCAACAGCGACGACAACGTTACCAGACGCCGACGCCGCCGCCGCCACGTTCTCGCGAACACGTGCGAATCGTTCGTCGGAAGAGCGCCGTTACGGCCAGCCATTCCCCCGAATCGCTAAAGGTTAAAGATCGTCTGCTTTGCCTCCGCCATCGGCTTTCCATCTTTTACGATACCACCGCGCTCTCCTCGGGTTAAACAAAGCTTGTAGTTTCGAGAAGAGGAAGGTTAACCGTGGAATGCTAACAGACAATTCTCCAATTGTTTTTCCTTTCCTTTTCGTTTAGTCTTCCGCGCGAGGGTATTTTTCGGCCAAGAGGAAACAGGAATGGGGTTGTGATACGCGAGCGGAGTTACTTCGAGAGGAAAAGGAATTAAAGAGACGACGAAACTCGTGTTACAGAGTCGATATTTTTGGAACGCTCGAGAGGTTGATGAAATATTCATTTAAAAAGCAAGCAATCGTAGGTCGCGAGAAACCGATTGGGAATCGGGGTCGTTATCGATAAGAAAGTGAATTATAAAAGACACTTTATAATTTAGATAAAATTCGGTTGTCGAGTGAAACGAGACCGTGTTACACAGCCAGGTCGAAGCGCACCCTCGAAATCGCCAAACTCTCTAATCCCTGTAATCCCTCGTCGCGACTGTGACTGGGCCGCTTCTTGGAAGCGATCAAAGAAAATCCACCCCTGTCGGTTCGATCGAGGAACGATCACCTCGAAGTCTCTGCGAAACAGCGAAAGACGGCGGAAGGAGAAAGCGAAAAGCGAAAAGCAAAGGCGGGGAAGAGAGAAGGAATAAAAGAAGGTGGCGAAACTTGCGATAAAGAAAAGGAAGGTCTGACCAGAGGGAGCGAAAGAAAGAGAAAGGTTGCGGGGTATCGGTGTCGGGTCTGTCGGTGCAGTCTTAGCGAATCTGCGGCGGTCTTGACGGGGCCGATCGTTCCGCAGGGGGTTGCAGAAGCTGACACGGACGTAGGAAGGCTAATTGTAAGTAAAAGAGACGCAGAGCGGGCGCGCGGCGAGAGAGAAGAAGAGAGAGAGAGAGAGAGATGGGGAAAAAAGAGCGAGGCTAACGGAAAAAGAGAGGCGCGAGGGAGAGAGAGAAGAGAGAGAGCTAGAGGGAATCGAAGTGATCCGAGACGACGAAACAGAGGGACGAAAGGGGAGGAAGAAGTCGAGGGGCAGCGGTTGGAAGGGAGGAGAGAGAGAGAGACGGAAACGGAGACGGAAACAGAGACGGGGAGAGAGAGAGAGAAGGAGAGCGAGAGGAAAGGGTGGGAGGGGGAGAAAGCCTGGTGTAATGGAGGAACCAGTTTGCGGGTCAGTGCTCCGCATCAGCGAGTGGAGCTTCAGAGGCTGTAGACGCGAGGACGATGCCATCGGGCGAAAGAAGGACGGCGACGGGGCAGAGGGACCCTGTAGGTCCTCGAACAGGGACGCGAGGGAGGAACGAAGGGCCAGAGAGGCAGATAGAGGGGCCAGAAGGGCCTGGCGAGTCGCGAAGCCGCTCTCCCGGCCGAGAGAGCAGAGAGTGTAGGGCCAGCCTGACCAGCGTGAACTACGCGCGAGGGAGAGGACTCTCCTGCTTGGTCAGGCTGCTCTCTCTTCCTTCCTCCGTCTCTTGCTGTCTCCGTCTCTCCGCGGCCTGGCGCCATTTTCCTGCCGAACGAAACCAACATCCTTCGCTGCCTTTCGAAAAAGGGGAGGCTTTCCGCCCTCGTCGTCACGACGCCGACGAAGGGGAGCCAGGGACTCCTTGGCCCCGACGCTGCGAGGGAGGAGTACAGCCAGCCAGCAGCAACAGCAGGCCTTTTCGCAGGCCTCGTCTCTGCGACCACGAGTCGTAGTAGACGCCGGCGACCGATGATGGTGCTCTCGGATACTCGGGACAACGGGGCGCGAGCGACGGTTATGGGGGATCTCGGAGATCTCGAGATCCGACGCGACTCACTGCTACTCCGTGTCCATTATCGTTTCGGGGATTGAACGCCGGAATTCGAAGGAAAGTGTACGTCTTGGGGGTTGGCAATCGGCCGTCCGGGGATGAGCTACGTAGACGGTTTCGGGTATCTTTAGAGGTATTACAGCTGGACTAGATGGTTGGATGGTTCCTGGTACTGGGTAGAGTTGCTGGCCATTTTTCCCTGGTTGCTAAGTGCCCGGTGGTTCGGGCTGGTCTCTGTGAATTCGCCATCATTTTTATTCTTCTTTTATTTTCTTTCACTTTCTTTCCATGATTTTGGTAATTTGAGAATTAATTTGGAATTTCTTTGGTAATTCGTCAATCGCGATTTTGATAGGAGAATATTTCGTTACCGATTTGTTCGAGTCTTAAATCGCGTATCTCTTGTAACTTTAATTTTATCTAACGTTGTTTACTCCTAAGAGAACGTTGTCGCGATTGAATGGAACTGGCCTCTGAGTCATTAGCGTCGTGCGTTTCTGCGTTAATGGTATTCGCGATCTACGCGATTACGAAGTCTTTTCGGTTATCGTTCGATTTTCCACGTAGAAACTCAAAGCGAGAAGTAAGAGACTGCGATACGCGCGAAATTAGCCGATATCTCGGGTGCATTGCCGGTGGAAACAGGATTGGGAGAAAGTGCGATATTCGTTATTTAAACAAATTGCTCTTATTTTTTCCCCCTTGCTTTTTATACGGAGCTAAACGCGAATAGGTTGCGAAGTAACACAGAACGGAATTGTTCAACCGTTATACAAAGCAGTATTCAGTTTCCTCGTTAACTCCTTTCGCTCCAAATGACAAATAGGTTGGCGTTAAAACTGCTCAAGGCATCGACCTGGTTTTTGCACTATTGCAACGTCACTTTAAATGTATAGGAATTAAAGCATTATCGTGCAGTGGTCAGTTCACTGGCGTTGTATAACCTAATGGAGATATTCTTTGCTACGCCACACTTTTATTTCACGCGTTATTTCTCAGTGCACTCGGCGTTTGTGCACTCGGCGTTTCTACAAATACTCCTATTACACGTTTAGATCGATACGATGATGATAGCTAGACTCGTTATTACATTAGAGGGTTCACGCGTTGATACATACTAAAAAATAATTACACAGTTACAAGAATCTTCTCTAAAAATTTCACGTAAACGCATGACAAACGCTTCACCTCGGAATTGTTTAAACCGTCGACTCGAGAAGGAAGGAATAAAAATAAGAAGAGGATTAGTTATTATACCCACATTATCGCTCGTTATTACATTAGAGGGTTCACGCGTTCATACATATTCAAAAATAATTACACAGTTACAAGAATCTTCCCTAAAAATTTGACGCAAACGCGTGAAAGATGCTTCACCACGGAATTGTTTAAACCGTCGACTCGAGAAAGAAGGAATAAAAATAAGAAGAAGAGGATTAGTTATTATACCCACATAATCGCTCGTTATTACATTAGAGGGTTCACGCGTTGATATATACTCAAACATAATTACAAAGTTACAAAAATCTTCCCTAAAAATTTCACGTAAACGCATGACAAACGCTTCACCTCGGAATTGTTTAAACCGTCGACTGGAGAAGGAAGGAATAAAAATATGAAGAAGAGGATTAGTTATTATACCCACATAATTGCTCGTTATTACATTAAAGGAGTCACACGTTGATACATACTAAAAAATAATTACAAAATTACCAGAATCTTCCCTAAAAATTTGACGCAAACGCACGAAAGATGCTATACCTCGGAATTGTATAAACCGTCGACTCGAGAAGGAAGGAATAAAAATAAGAAGAACAGGATTAGTTATTATACCCACATAATCGCTCGTTATTACATTAGAGGAGTCACGCGTTGATACATACTAAAAAATAATTACAAAGTTACAAGAATCTTCCCTAAAAGTTTGACGCAAACGCACGAAAGATGCTATACCTCGGAATTGTATAAACCATCGACTCGAGAAGGAAGGAATAAAAATAAGAAGAAGAGGATTAGTTATTATACCCACATAATCGCGCAATTACAAATCTCCGAAGCCATGCGCGAGGTAAGCGACGAAAACCCCTTCACCTCGGAATTGCTCGAATCGCCGAGTGGAGATCGCAGCGAAAATACCCCGTCCGAAAAATGGAAAAAAGGGGGAAAAAAAAGGCGGGGAAGGAAAAAAGAAAAGGGTATGGTTACGATCGAGCGAGCGCGCCTGGCGGCTGGAAAGGAAGGCGAAGGCGAAAAGGGAAACGTTCTGCGCGCATTGCTGCCAACGTGACGGGCCGAGAAGGCGCAGCGCCGGCTCCTCTCGCGCGCCGATCGGCCGCATCGCGTTGCATTTACGCGATCGCGTTTGCACCTCGTAAATATGCCGGCGACTCGCCTTGTTCGCGTGTACGCTGTCGATCTTATTGATCGCGGCGGGCCAAGCCGCGGCCGGAACGAAACGGCAGTCGTACAGTTCGTTAACGCCGACGAAAATTCCCTAAGCTTCCCGTTGCTCAGCCTCGCGTTACCCGACCGAACGTGTAACGTTAGATGCTTACGGAATATAATCCCCGTGTTCGATATTTTTAGTCAAATCGGCTGCGTTACGCAATCCAGCGCGCCAGCGCCAAGCAGATCTTTTTCGTCCACGATCCCACGACTGAACCCACTTTTCGTTTCGCGTCGATACGCTGCGAATCCGCCTGTGTCCAGACAGCTTTTAGACGTTTGATAGGTGGTTCCTCGTGTGGGTTCGCCATTTTGACGAATTTTGTGGTTCTTGGGTTCCAAGGCGTTCCAGAAGGTGAAAACATAACCACGTTTTATCGCGATTTTGATCTTAAAGATATTTCTTTTTCATTTTTACGTTTCTTCTTGATAGATAGATTATGCGATTTTTCATTCTCGTGTTATGCGATTAATGAATATCGTGTTATAGGAAATCGTGTATGGGATTTACTCTTGCGATTGAGATCCGAAATATTTAAATTTTTCTTCATTTTTGGGTATGTGTGTGATAGGTAAATTATGCGATTCTTCATTCTCGTGTTATGCCATTAATGAATATCGTGTTATAGGAAATCGTGTATGAGATGTACTCTTCTGATTGTGAAATATTTTAATTTTTCTTTTTTTTTGACATGTCTATGATAGGTAAATTATACGATTTTTAATTCTCGTGTAATACGATTAATGAATACCGTGTTATACGAAATCGTGTATGGGATCCACTCTTGCGATTGTGATCCGAAAAATTTTAATTTTTCTTTATTTTGGGGCATGTCTATGATAGGCAAATTATGCGATTTTTAATTCTCGTATAACGCGATTAATGCGTACCGTATCACGGGTTTCAGGATTCGAAATATTTTTGTTTCTTAATTTTTAGGTCTGTCATTTTAGATAATTCGAAATATTTTTTAAACTGTTTTGTTATCCGAATCGAGTACTTGATCCTGAGTCAAAGAATTTTATCTTAGGTGATTCATATTCGAAAATTTCTGAATTTTTTTATATTAGTTTTATCAGTGAAATGTTCCTCCGATATTATAATAATTCATATCAAATCAATATAGATATCTGTTGAAATTGTTGTAACTGTGCCTTGCTAATTATTTTGTTCGATTTTCGATTTAAACTGGAATTGTTTAGGCACGTGTTTACGACGCGAATTTGTTATTTCTCGTTACTCGGAAGATTTTTTCGAGTTCTCGCTGGACAGGCTACTCGACTTGGAGTTGTTTAAGTGGAAGTAATTACGCGGAGCTCTTATCCGCACTTGGAATATTTTTTCGAGTTTTTAAGCTTCTTCTCGTTAGTTAAGTTACTCGACTTCGAGTTGTTTAAGTGGAAGTAGTCTGAGAACATTTTCACAACGCGAACCTGTTACTTTGGTTGACTGGAGATACGCTTTGAAATTTCAAGTGAAGTTCTTTCAACCGTTTCTTCGCTCGGAGCACACGCGTTTCGAACAGCGTGTGCAAAGCATAGTAACTTGGAAGAGATTGACGCACGTGCTCGCAACGCGTGAACGGTGACCATAACCTAAAAAACGAGCAAAGAGATTTCGAATATTTTCAGGAATATTCTATAAAATAGACGAGAAAATAAATATAACCTCGATTCGATTCGAATAGTTAGGCTACCTGCGTTCAAACCACTTCAAACCAAGTTCCTTCATTCGCATAAACGCGATTCTTAATCGATTATACTTCGTTTCGAAGAGGATCATCTCGAACGAGACTTTATCTCAATCTTTATCGGTTTAACTTGCAAATCGTGATCTAGATTTCTAAGTTTTTAACGCAAAGGTTTAAGAAGCTTAGCTAGTAGTTCCTCAGGAATTTAATTATACGAGTTATTCGTATTTAGTCATGCTAATAACGAAGATCAATGATGGATTAATAGACAGATCCATGATCGGATTAACGAAGCTTCTACTATAGATAGGCACAGCTATTTTAACAAGATCATCTACTCATCTCTGAGATCAATCAAATATCGAACTCATCCAAACAAAACAGAATTCCATCTTCAACCATCGATCGATCGATCACGACTGTAATTAAACAAAAAGTAAAACGTCTTACGAATTAAAGAAAAACAAGTGTGATTTATTCGCTAATCGAATTGCAAAATACACGATTCACGTATTTATTACAAAAAAGTGGACAAAAACCAATGTTATATTACGAACGTAACAAGAATCGATGTTCAGACGATTAAATATCCAGGAAACGGAAAAAATATGTGAAACGCGATTTCTTTTTATAAATATAAAAATATAAATATAAATATAAAATGATGGAAACCTGGAATCCTGTAAATCGTTATCCTTTCGCGATGATAGCGTGCTAGATGCGAGTAAATCGCGGTCCCAAAATCAATTAGGCTGTATTATTGGATAACTACACGAAGAATCGAACAGTCTTGGAAAAGAATAACGGATATGTCGCGCGTTCGAATGGCGTTACGTAAAATTATGCCACCGCGAGGTCAGCGAGCTCCTTTGCCTGCACTTTGAACGGGCCAGTGGGCGGCATGATGTTTGCACAGTATCGCGAGGAGAAACATTGCTTTCTTGGATTAACGCAAGCTTCTTACTTTTCCTTTTTTTTTCTCCTCCTTCTTCTCTCTCCTCTCTTTTTTTATCCGCGAACGTCGCGCGAGTATCTGTTTACTTTCGGTACATCGCCAAATATTTGACGTCGAATGGAATATTGAATCGAGAGTACAGAACGCGATGAATTTTTCATATCTTCCGGGACGCGTGTTCATTCGCTGCTAATGGAACACGATTCTTAATCGAGCCTGCCATTTCGATTACCATTCGCCGGAATACCGTATGGTAATCTTGTTCCATTACTTCGCACGTGTCTCTAAATTCTTCGAATAACCCGATTTTGCCCCAAAATTTCCTCTCGTTCCACGAAAATTACCGAATATCCCTATATTACTATAGTACGTGATATTACCCGATCTTATACAAATATCTGCCTTAATTTTTCCCTAAAAATCGGTGGGATAAGTACAAACCGGAACGGACGATTAGAATCCGATTCAGCGAATCTCAGACTTTGCCCCAAAATTTCCTCTCCTTCCAACCACGAAAATAATCGAGGAATCCCTATATTACTATACCGCGCGATACTATCCGATCTTATACAAATATCTGCCTTAATTTTTCCCTAAAAATCGATGGAATAAATACAAACACGAATCGACTATTAGAACTCGATTCAACGAATCTCAGGCTTTGCCCCAAAATTTCTTTTCGTTCCAACTGCGAAAATAACCGAGTAATCCCTATATTACTATACCGTGCGATACTATCTGTTCTTATACAAATATCTGCCTCAATTTTCTGCAAAAATCGGTACGATAAGTACAAACACGAATCGACTATTAGAACCTGATTCAACGAATCTCAGGCAGGGGATAAAAATCGTAGAAGTTCGTGGTCCTCGGGGAACACCGCGAACCGGGAACCACCTGTTCGTTCGGACTCGGGGGGCCAAGACGGCGAGGTGTTGCAGATGTGCGCAGTGGGTTAGGTTTGGAATCGGGTCTGACAGGGAGATGACCGAAACTACTCGTGGATGGCGGGATAACGAGAGCGGGAGGAAACAATAACGCGGGCGGCGTGGAAGTTAGGCGAACTGGCTGGCGGCGTATTTGAACGAGCGACGCGACTGGTTCTCAGCTCATGCACGTCCAGCGAACGTACGTACCGTGTACACACGTATCGGATTAGCACTTTGACTCGGAGGCCTTTAATATGAGTAGCGTAGCAAAAACAGACCGACATGCATGGCCGAAGGCGCAGTCTGCGGTGATGATGAGGTTGCGATAAAACACTCGAGTTATGCGCGCGCGTGCGGTTAGTTTCAAGTTCCAACAACGAGAGTGATTACTCGAAAACCTGCACGATAAAGCCGACGTTATCGCGGCCAGTCGGAGAAATGGGCGCCCGTTCTGCGCCATGGGAATTCGATTCGACCGTGGGCGAGGCGCGGAAAAATCACCGGTCTATGGAAAACCTGCGGGCAGAAGGTTGCGAGCCGCGGAGGTGCGGATTTGCCGCGGATGATTGGTCGAGAGAAATGCGATGGACGTAATGCACGTTGTTTCCTCGGTTTCCTTTTATTTTTCTGCCGTTTCATCCTCGTACGGAGGATTTTAATGCGACGTGGTCGAGGACAAGAGAAGTGGGATATTGTAGATTTCCGATGATTTATTTTTTTATTATTTCCTGACTATAGACTGGGATTTTAATATGGCTTACTCGAACTTTTATAGTCGCAGGGAATAGTTGAAGATTTTTTGAATTTTCGGTGATCAATTGAAGAGTGTGAGAACAGGAAGGATACGATTATTGGGGGACATAATTGAATATTTAGAGTATATTTAGATATTAGTTATAGATATTAATTATTTAGAGTATATATATCATTTGGGACGAGATTGCGAAATAATCTATGGGAATGGATTCTAATGCAACATGATTGACGATACCAATTATAAACTTCTTTTAATTCCAGGCGGTAAGTCGAGAAATTTTCGAGCAGAGGAAAAGAATAATAAAAATATTTCCGACGGTTTGTTGATTTCTGTATTACTTCACGACTATAAGACAGGAATTTAATGAGATTTTTAAAATTTTAGATGACGAGTCGATAAAGTAATAACACGATAAGTATATCACATTCGTGGATAAAAAGGACATAGTTAGAATTCTTTAAACATCATTTTCCTGTTATTCTACGAATAAAACACAGGCTTTTGATTTGAAACGATGGAGAAACGAATTTACCCTTTGCCCCAATCGCATAGTTTGCAAAACTTAAAAAGTACGAAGCTCGGAGAGCCCCGCTTCCCGAAATCGCTCAATTCTCCCACGAATCTCTCTCCCTGTTGGCCAACCACCCCGAGGTGCTCGCGAACGAAGGAACACCTACCGAGCGAATCGGGCACCTCCGAAACCTCCGGTTCCCTTCCCGAGATCGATTCCCGGCGCGGAATCGGGATTCCGGCGGGGCGGCGGAAAATGAGGCTCGCGGCTTGGTCTGCGGACGGACGGAGGACCGGCGGAGCGTGGATCCTCCGTGAAACGACGATAAATCGCGGGGCCGGGTAAAAAAGCGGTGGGCTGGATCGCGTGAAAGCTGCCGTGCGACGGCAGGAAGGGACGGTCCGGACGCGCAACAATGTAGCCATCAATACCGATACCCAGTTGACTTTCTAAGATTACCCGATCTCGGTGGAGACCGGACGCGCCGGGGCTGGAGACGAAGGCGACCGCGGCCACGACACGCGGAGGGAAATGCGCTCTCCTCGGAGTGAAACGGAAAGGTAGAGGAGGACGGGAAAGGTGGAAAAGACGAGGAGGCAGAGCGCGCGCGAGCGTGAGAGGCGGAGCGGGAGGGAGCCGGAGGAAGAGAGGAGAGAGCGGGCAAAACAGCGCAGGAAAAGGGGGAAGAAGGAGAGCACGACGAGAGCATACAACGAAGGAACAGGGGGGAGAAGCTTGTGGTTTTGGTCAACCGGTCGGGTCGCCGTCCGCGGGAACAATCTCCGGGCCTTGATGACTAACCGCGTGGCCGTCTTGCCGAGGCAAGAACTCGCCTCCCTGCGGCACGTCGCGAATGCCTGCGCAGCGTTTGCTCCGCCGAGTACCGATCTTTTTACCACCTGCTGTCGCCCGATCCCGCCATGCTCTTCTCGTGTTGTTCCAATGGGGCCCTCGCGGGATCGCTACCCCGGAAAAGGCTCGCGGGGATACGCTTTCGCCTCGCGCTCCTTTCCGCTCTAGACTCGGGGATTTTCGGACGCCGCGATCGTCGGGGGTTGGACGCGATGGAAATTGCGAACGCTTCCTTCGAGTGGTCTAGTCTTTAACGTGGTATAGGTGGATCCTTCGCTTCGAGAATGGTAAATTTTCGGTTTTACGAGGATTCGGGAAGCTTTGGGTAACATAGAAGCGAGTGACGAAGGTGGAAGAGAATCGGGAAGCGTTTCATCCTGCTAGTCGATAAGACTATGGATATTAGTTGCAGGTCGGGACATTCTTTCGAATCCTTTTCGTGGTGAGAATAGGGTGGTCGCCAGTGTGTAATCGTTATTGATAAGCGAGGAAAGGGTGAGCAGCTACATATTTGGCGATCGAGACACGCGTCGCACATCTCTGTTGCAATTTTAGTCTAATAAAATTACGATTTGTCACCGAGTTGGTCAATGTATCGTTCAACGAGATGGGATAGGAGAGAAAAGCGAATCGAGCGGTGTATATCTGAAGAGGTCCGATTTGAGGATGTTGCTGCATTCGATACTTTATCCCGAACTCGAGAATACTTGACCGATTTTTGTAAAACAATTAAGTTCTCGAGGATCAAGTTAGCTTACACGCCGATTAGACATGGTCTATCAGTATGAAGCGATCCAAAGGTATAATCTCTGATCCTGCCGAACAAAAGGCCCATATCTTCCGAACGATGTGCTGAAACTAAACACTCGGGACCCATATCCGAACAATCTGAATCTCATACTCGAGCAGGTATTAAGCCCAAGGAGGGCAAGATTCTCCAATTAGTTCGAGCAAACTCGCGTTATTCAAACGCATCGCTTCCTAATGCAGTTTCGCAATTTCCTCGATCTCTGACATCACCTAATCTATTCATCCGTTTCACGACCCAGATTCGACCATTGATCCAAACTCAACGTCGCGTTACGTTACTCACGGTCGTCTGGGATCGATCCTAGCATCTAGATCTGCACCCGCGTACACCTTTCGCGTCATAACCGATGAATTAATCGGGATAAAATGAAATCAAAACGCACGGCGAGTAACGATGACCGTGTATCCGAGGAAAATGAAAGAAAAATGAGTCGGTGTAAAAGCTAACCGACTGGGATCGGTGTATCGGTCCATCAGGGTACCGTTCGGATCGTCTAATCGACGGCTCGTTCTTCTGTACGAACTACCGATCTCGTGCAAGGCTGAGGAAAAGTCCCTGCGACGTGGCCGATGGACGGGAAAGGTCGCTGGATTATAATATCGAGACTCGGAGCGGATATAGAACGAACGTGGTTAATTAACAGCGCGGAATAACTTGTTTATTAAAGGCCGATGGGAAAAAGAAAGGGAAGAAAACGGCGATGCAATCTCGACGAAGGCAATCCCGCGGAGCCGAGCGTCCGCGCAGAAGAGAACACGCAGATTAGATCGAAGCTCATCGAGATTATCTGCCGGATTTACCGTTAATCGGTGTCAGCCACGAAGATCTATCCGTGCACCGGGTGTTATCGGGAAAGGAGCCGTCGGGGAATAAATTCGGTTAACGACCGCGGCGCGATTAGGCCATGGAAAGAAGCTAGCCAGTCGCGGGAGAAAAAGGAACGGAAATCGAGAGGCCGCGGCCATCGTGCGGATTTACGCGTTCCAGGTGTCTCCGCGTTCGATTCCAGGTGTCTGTTATTTTCCCCGGCCGTCGTTACGCGACTTTGTCTATAATTTATGCGCGATTAGACGGTAATTTATCACTTAACGCGATAACGCGTGGTCCCCGTCCCGCGGAGGATTCAATTTACGCGGCCGCGGACCGATCGAGACCAGAGGAAGCGGCCAGCCGCGGGAACGCGTCTCGAAACGCTGTTATTTCGAGGGAAATCACGGGATCGGACTGTTCGGGACGAGAAACAGCCTCTTAATTAAACGATTTCCCGAGACGCGGCTATTACCGCGCGAAATTATCCGGTGAATTTTAATTAACGCGAATATAGAAGCGGACGGAGCCGCGTCCGAGTCTGAATCGCGGCGTGTTATGGCAACTGGCTCGCGTGTTATGGACGAATTTCATAAAAATCGCGCGAACACGAGGTACAAAAGGAGTCGTCGGTAACCGCCGGTCGTGTTTGAAAAATCAAGCATCACGTCCGTCTCAATTACCTCGCCCCGTTCGTAAATTACGCCTTCGATTCTGTTTAACGGAAGAATCGCGCAGAAGCGAAGTCCAGCCTCTCGGAGGAAATTCCAGTTTCGAGACCGTTAATGGCCACGCTATTACTGGGGAAAAATACGAATTTTTCCGTGGGACCCCAGTTCTCAAGGAAACCTCGCGGGAAAATTAAAGCGGGACCATTCGAAGCGAGTAATCGCGTGTAATTTATTGCAGCGAATAATTAAGGATATGTAACGGGAGAAAATGCGCAATTCTTGGGCAGTTTGTTTAATTTATCTGATTATACACGACATGCGTAAATATATTTCGTTTCGTTTCATTTTTCGTTTTCCGTTTTAGCGTAGTCTAACGCGATATACCATCGTCATTGGAATCGGACAGTTCAAACGCGGGTAAAGAGGATAGATTTCAAACTTTTTGTATATCCGCGAAATATATCACACTTTTACTAAATGTCAAAATTAATATTGCGAGCAAAAGAAACGATAACGAGTGACTGGAAGCGTTGAACGCGTGGGGTAATTCATTTGATGTTATCGCCTGATTTATGTCTCTAATTATGATTTATATCGCTATTATCTGTAGCGAAAAATGTTTAGACGAAAGCCGAATGCTTTTCAGAAAGATATATTCCGATGTTATCAATCATTTTGTAGGTGGACACGCGAAGGATACGCGAAGTTTCTTGCTGTTTTTAAATTCGTAGTTATAGCACTAAGCGATTTCGCAATACGTTTCAGACTTTTTCGCAGTTTTTGTTACCGACAACGCGAGAATTCGTTTAGAAAAATTGATATAACAATCGTACGTTTAATCGGTAATTAAAATTTCATGACAAAACACACGTGTACGGATTAAAATTCGTATCTAACGATCTATGAGATATTATCACTTCGTTCTATTTTTAATTTCAATACGCGTGTCTTCAAAAAATTCAAACAATTCTACCTCATCGATCTCGACCGCTAAAATTAACAGGTCGGTTCTGATTCGATTAGAGACCGTAGCAGAGGCGAAACTTAGAAGAAAACTGCCGCCTACCGCATCTACCCTCGATATTCGAGAGAAACTGTCCGATCCAGCTCTCTTTCTCCGTCTCTTTATGTAAAACAGATGCATTCATAACGATAGGGTTCACGAGAGAAATAGAAAGCCGCGCTTTCGAACAATCTGTCTTTGGAGAGCACATTCCGCGGCTATCAAGATATCCGTGCAGGCCTTTTGTTCGACGTAACGGCATTAAACGGCGGACAAACGGCCGACGAACCGCCGGGACACCTTGTATACCGATCCAACGGCAGCCGCATTTGGGAAAGTCGCGCTTCCTGAAAAGCATAATGATCGGCGGCCGATCGGAACCGAGATAACCGGTTTCCGGTGTTATCTCGCATAATGGGAAGAGCTAAACGTGCGAACGAGACCGGAGAACAATGAGACACGGCGGTTCCTGTGGATCTGGCCTGGTGCGTGCGCCACGGACCCGGTGTAACGCGCGTGAAATTGCGAATTGGAAAAGCCACGGAGTGCGGACCGTGAAAAATTCCCGTTTCCCGTGCGACTTTCGCACAACTCGCGTCGTCCGACGTCTCGTTCTCTTCTCGTCTCGTGTCAAGGAAGAAGCTGGTAGGTCGCGAGAAGAATTTCTCTGGGAATTTTTCGGGGTCTAGGTCTCCTAATTCAAAGAACGAGAATGAAAATATCGGAGATCGTGACTTTTTCAGAGATAGAACCTTTCGTTGTTGCTTTTCAACGTTTTCTTCTCGTCTCGAATCGAGAAAGAAGCTGGTAGGTCGCGAGAAGAAATTTCTTTGGAATTTTTCGGGGTCTAGGTCTCTTAATTGGAAAAACGAGAATGAAAATATCGGAAATCGTGGTTTTTTTCGACGATAGGACCTCTCGTTGTTATTTCTCAACGTTTTCTTTTCGTCTCGAGTCGAGAACGAAGCTGATAGGTCGCGAGAAGAAATTTCCTTGGAATTTTTCGGGGTTTAGGTCTCTTAATTCAAGAAACAGGGATGAAAATACCAAAGTCCATGGCTTTTTTTGACAATAGGATTTCTCGTTATTCTTTTTCAAATTACTCGATTTTCCTTCCTTAAAAATTACACTATTCCTAGTTTCTCTATTAATGGTATATCGAGATAAATATGACAAATTACCTAAGAATCAACCACAGTGTCTTATTTCACAGAATAAATTTCCGAATTATCTTTTGTTGTCATTGAAACGAAAGATACGTCAATGCTTCCGAAGAAAGGAATTTCGAAACGTCACTCGGAGTGAGTGCAACGTTCAGCATCTAGCTTAGCCTAGCGTCTCGCGATGATCTGTGGTCCAGCTCTAAGAACCGTGCCTCCTTATGCTCATTCGCATAAATCCACTACTATTGGCTTTGCGCGCTATCAAGGCCTTCCATCCCGAGCCATTGGCGCAATCTCCAAACTCGTATCTAAGAAAAAGCTGAAAGGATCGTCATGAGAAGCCTGGCCGCGCTCTCCGAGGCAGCATTGGCCAGCGCCGGAGCAGAAAAGTCGTATCCCAAAGCGTTGCGCAGGTATACCGGTTATTTAACACTTTGAAACTCAAGAGGGCTCTTGATACTCGCTCTCTAAGGTCGGTAGCAGAGATACGCCGAGGGCTACCGTTGAAAATCTCCAGTTTTTGATACACGAGAATGGCGGCGCATCCGCGAGAGCCGAAGCAACAGAGTATACACACGGCGAACGGATAGGAACTTTAATCGGCAGCTTGTATCTCGCATACCGACGTGCCTGTAGCGCCTAGAGGCTAGAGCCTAGAACCCCGAGTCTAGACCCATAAGTCTTCCGCCATTTTTCCGGCTCGATCGCATTATCCTCCTGTTTACGATAAAACCGTCTGACAAGCGAGCTGCTCAACCGACCGAATCTTCCACTTTGCGAAAATCCTCTTCCTCCTTTCGTGCAATGAGAGAAGCCGGAGGAGAGCGGCGGCCGCTTTTTTACCCGGGTA
>NW_027471124.1:0-28863 GCF_051020765.1 Lasioglossum baleicum
TATGAAATAATAATGCTGTTACTAGTAAAATTTTATATAAATATACTAACAAAAAAAATTAATAAAATTCTGTAATGAAGATATTAAATGCCTAATTCCTTTCCTTTTTCTTTTAAAATAGGATCTCATCTTAATTTGTCGATATTCCAAAAAATCTTAAATATCCAAATTTTTACTCATGACATTTTCTTTATTCTGCAAAGTCAAGGAATTATACATAATGTATATTATAATGTAAATCGTATATACATAAACGATTGCTCAGTGACGTTTAAAAGCTGAGATTTAATAGTAACCTTTATTTGCGAAAGAGAAGGGAATAATTAATTCGAAGATCGTAATTAGGAGCCACTGTTCCATTGTTATATCTAGACTTGGTTCATAATAACTTGAAAGTTTTAAATATCACCATTTAACCGTTCGCTGTGCTGGAGGAATTATTTGAAGAGATCTGTTTCCTGAATGAAAGTGCATTTAATAAGACAACACTGGAAATGCGATTTATGGCGCCATTTGCAAAAAGTTTCTACAGAATAACTCGAAGAAGAAGCTTGCTGGTAGTTTGTACAACAAAATTGGTTGTAGTATCGCTTTGAGAATAAGTAAAGTTTATATATAGAAAATGTAACGGAAATAAGTTCCACTGTATCGTTTCCTTGAGACGAGTATGGAGAGGAGCTTATTTGAAATAAAATAGTATCGACGACATTCGATATAATGCTAACAAATTTTATGAAATCAAGACTACAGAGAAAAAAAAATACAAGAGATATATTAAACAAATATTTCTAACGTTTATTAATTAGTTTCGTTATTTATATTCAATCATATATATCTCTTTTTATTTCACAAAAGAAATACAAACTGAATATAATTTGAACACAAATTTTTCAAATTACTCTCTTCTCTTATATACACGTTTCGTTAATTATACTTTGTTATTTGTTAATTTTTTATTATAATCAGAATGAAAAATTTTGTAGATTGATTTATGGTATAGTTTTTTCTTTTACTACTAGAGGAAGCTTCCTCTGAACATTAAAAAATAATCATTACTATTTTCAAGTATAAATATTTAAAAATTGTCTTTTCTTTTTCATATAATTATAGTCTTGATAATAGTCTTCAACAATTTCATTATTGTACTAAAATTAAATGGTCTCGCAAGTCATGTTAAAATTAATTTTAAGTTTTCTTTTATTAGAGGTTACTTTCTCTACTTTCTCATAAATCGTGACCAATGTTTTTAAACATATATATTTACAAACTGACTTCTTCTAATTTTTTCGTATACTATAGATTTTTACTCTCTTATTCTTTTCAATCGTGCTAGAAAATTTTATATCAAATATCTAACAATTTAAAATCTTTCTTCGAATTTAATATATAGAATCTACAAATACTGGAACTTATTGTGTTATATCGATACAGCAGTTCACTCTAAAGTAGGTATATCTAAATCCTTTTAGCAGTTGTCGTTTTCCTGGTCTTTCATAAATCACGACCATTACTTTCAGCCATAAATATATCAAACTACCTTTTTCTTCCATACACCCTTTCCAATTATATAAGAAATGTATAACTATATATATAATTTACTGAAATAATCTCATCAGTCACTTCAAATATTTTTCTACATTTTTATAACGAGATTACTCTTGAAACGACATTTTCCTGAATGCCTTTTAAAACTATATCTAACTATACCGAAATAAACAACCCTTATTATAACACACCTATAAAATTCTACTTAACGTATGAGTCAAACGTGTCATTACCGATGTAACGAATGTTTGCATGGAAGAATGAGAGATTATTAAGTTATGTATCGTTTAATCTACAAATTTAAGTCAGCTACACAATTGTAAAATAATACCGTTATTGTTAATGTAAATATAGATATAAGAAGATAATAAATATAATTATTTTACGCTATAATTTTGTTTCTCTTATATTCTTTGCTTACTGCTTACTCTTTTGCTACTCAATTTGGCCACCCTCCTATACTTTTCGCGACTCTTTCTTTCCATAATCACCGAATGTTTAGATCATAAGATTGTCTTCTCGCACATGAAATAAATATCCTTGCATCACGTATCAACATTCACGTCATCAAACTATCACACGCATTCACACTCACACCTCATCACCTCTTATTTATGAAACCAACTTCATAGAGAGAGTGGTGTGACTAAATGAGTTGTTTTCATAACACATCCATAACACACGAGAGTTTGCACGAGTGCAGTTTTATCCTTTATCATTATAATAAATGAATAATTAGTCAAAGCGCGGTGTATTATATACTGCTCAATCAATCTCCTGTCCCCACACTTATAAACCCATATCACAAATTATTTCATTTCACTTTTAAATTTTTCGTATGAATCTTCTCCAACTTTTTTACAATCGTTATCAAACCGATTACGAGACTTTAACGCTCAACCTACCACGACAAGTCAAATAATCAATAGATGGGGAAGTGAAAGGGAGAAAATTGTAAAGAAAATGGAACAAATAAAGATATTGGAAAATTAGTAATACTTATATTAAAAAAGGAAAAATCAAATGCTGAAAATGATATCGCTCAATGCAGAACTTTTATTTAGAATATATAAAAGCGGTTATTAAAACTGTGGTAGGTTCAGTGATTAATTTTTATTTTAACCTCAAAGAAACTGGTATCTCCTTCTCGATTCGACAAAGTATTCCACGCCTTTGTTCCTCACGATCAATTGAAAATGTTACAAAATTCGATCTAAAAGCGGCCATTTGGACTGAGGTAGATTCAGTGTTTAATTTGTATCCTAACATTACAGAAATCGATATCTACCTCTCGATTCGACGAAATACACGAAGCCTTTATTACTCACGATCAAATAAAAATGTCAGAAAATTTGATCTTGTTGTAAAATAAACGGGTGCTATCCTTTTTTATTAACATTGTCTTAGTCTTTATTACAATTTTGTTTCATTAATACTACACGCTTTGCTGTTTTATGATGACCGACTAACAGCGCCCAATTTTCGTGAAATAATCAGTGCCTTGGACAAAGAACACATATCGGTCGACGTCTTGACTTTCGGCGACTCCGCTTTCAGCGATTTAGTCTTTCGGTGATTTGGTCTTTTCGGCGATATATTTATTGATCTTTCGGCGTCTGAGCGCTTCGGCATCGCAAACGAATGGGATACAGGTAACTTATAGATTTAAAAGCGGTCATTTAGACTGTGGTAGGTACAGTGTTCAATTTGTATCCAATCTTCAAAGAAACTGATATCTGTCCCTCGATTTAACAAAATGTTTCACGTCTTTGTCAGTTCCACTCAAATGAAAATGTCGGAAAATATGATTTAACCCTTTGCAGTCGGCAGTTTCGTAGTTACTTCTTCGTACAAGAATTTAATATGAATATATAGATATCAAAGCCCACGGTATTTGTTAAACCGATTTGTTGCATTTAATACTACTTATAACACGTAAGAATATAAAATTTAAAATTTCTGTAATGTTCTAAAGTCGACCTTTACGATTTAAAAATGTCCCTGTTACGGGGACACCGACCGCAAAAGGTTAAATGCGGCCATTTAGGCTGTTTTAGGTTCTGGCTAGTAAAATTCCCATGGTAACTTGAAAGAAAGCGATGTTCTCCTCTCGATTCGACAAACTGAGCAGCGAAGCTGTAAGCGATGTCTGATCGCGAGCTACGTAGCAACACGATATTTTTCTGAGTTTGTTAACGCTATAAAAAGAAATAACACGGTTCGCTGACATAATCCGGCGTATCCCGAGCGAGCGATGTAAAATGGTGGCTGGAAGGAAGCCGGGACCATGGCGGCTGCTCGTTATCGGCGCAATCGATTTCCAGCTCGATCGCTCGCACCCTTGCTCAGCGCGCATTTTTTACTTACAAATGCCTGCAGCCCGCCGAAAACGCGGCTCGTTATCGTGATTTTTCGTGCATGTCACCGTTATAAAATTACGGCCTAACTAGGTTTGCCGTTATTCGAATGCGCGGCTCCAAAGGGCTGCATAAACAAGCCGAGGTGCACCGACCTGGATGGAACCCGGCTGTTACGTCGTTTGCCGAACGGTGCGTGAACAAAATCATTTATAAATTGACAAATAACGCTCGGTGAATACGGATGATGAGAGAATGAGACTCGAGGAGAGTGGCGGGGGTGGGGAAAATTCGGGGGTGGAAATTGGAGAACGCGAGAGAGGCGACGAGCTGACCGGCGAACCTAGCCGTTAGACCATCGAATGGCGACATTTCTTCTCCTTTTTGTCAACTGCTCCCCGGTTTCTACCGCCATCAGCCGCGATTGAAGTTCGGCGGGATAATTAATTCAATTAACGTGCACGAACTGGCGCATGAATTAAATACACCGAAATGATTTTAATTAAAATCGACCAGGGACCACAGCGATGGCTAGCGAGCTGTTCATAAGTATGTGACACAGCGCGGTCCCCGAATTTCCGTGAAAAACCTGCAGCACCGCGGCCTGTAATCGAGAATGCCCGTATTGGTCGGCGTTAAAAATTCACGCAACTGGGAAATTGCATAGGAACAACAATAGTCGTTGCGGCATACACAAATGGTGCGTGGAGATTGCAATCGGTCCGGCCCAATAATAGACCCGCTTTCAAAAGCCGCCAGCCGCCGAGGCCGTCGTTTTGAATAATTATTATGGATCGAGTTTTCCACCGGCCCACCCCTGTCCGTGTTTCGTCAATCAACGCGATTTTACGCGGAAATACTTTCGTCTACGCGACCCATCCCATTATTTCCCTGCTTCTGACGTTTACATCGCGTTCGCACAACGCCAATTCACGCCTGCGTTCCTCTGTTTCGCGAAAATTGCATGGCCCGTGCCGCCCATCGCGTTAGGTCCATGGACGAGAGACGTTTCTGGGACAAGATAGCTGCTCGTGGCACACAAGTTTTCCAAACTGGGTGAACGCGTTAACCGTTCCTGTGTTTAACGTTACTGATACGAATCTGCGATATTTGCAATTAATTTACGATGTGTGCAGGGATGTAACTGGCGAATTGGTACTGATAGGATTTAGATGGTATTTAATCGCACACGATGTTTATTTACAAAGTAATGCGAGGTTATAGCTAATGGAATTGCACTCGAGAATTTTTTGGCAACAGAAGAGTAGAAATTCACAGATTTTCTTCTATAAAATTGACGTTGTTTTTTTGAATGGTAAATAAAGAATTATATAATAATTAGCACGTAAAATTATTTGATTTCGTTATCTCGCATATTGTTATATTATCTTAACATTAGAACTACCGATCTAGCTAAATATAGTTTTCACGAATGAAGATAATTGTTGTGACACGAGGATGATGAATAACTATAAACAATTGTGTTTCGATCTGAATGGAAGTAGATTAAAATTTTGTCAAAAGAGGTTTGTATGTTCTCAGAAATTGTAAAGATATAATATCTGAAAAGAGTCAGTTTGATCCCTTTGGTAGTTCTAGTGTTAAATTTGATATAACGTTAATTAATAACGGTCTTCAAAATTTTATGGTGAATGACAGTCACCTCTCGAGTGCAAAGGGTCAACAGTTCAGCGACACGCTTTCTTTCGTCTTTAAAACTACAACTAACACACGACTCTCGACTGCCTCTGTCAAAAACTCAAACTTTAAACTGCGTTGCACTCCCCCTTGCATTCCTATTTAAACTTTTCACTCCGTCTTCTTTCATTCTCAAGCTCTCTTTCTCAATTACGGTATTTCCCACATGTATATAATATAAGAAGTTGCGAAAGAGTATTATCGAGTATGCGAGTGAGTTTGACAGTATGACTGTGTAGTAAGAAATATTGGTGTGAGAAATATTACGGTATGTTGAATAATTATGTATGATTTTTACGAGTGTGACAGACCAATTAACTGAAACTATTGATCTGACTATTGATCTGTATCTATACCTAAATACAATGTATGCAATTGAATGAAAATAAAAGAATTTTACCAAAAACAGCTACATAACAATCGCGAAAATAAAATGACCGAAACGTGTTATTTTGACTCTCGTCGTACTTCTAGTGTTGAGGTAAATAGAAAGAGTGGCTTCGTTCTGTATAGTGAAACTATATTTCAAATGAAAAAGAGTATCGAGAACGTATAGACGCGTGTAGAAAAAAAGGGAGAGAAAGAGTACAAAGAGAATTGAAAATTTTTAACCCTAGGACTACCAGTCTGTAATATATACCCAAATATAAATAACACAATTGATATTGATATTGATATCGTAACTAAAATGTAATGAAAATAAGAGACCACACGTAATTGCGATCTTATTTGAACAAGAATCAATATAATCTTCTCCAAATGCAGTTGCATTGTTGGATTAGGCGGAGGATTTTCATAACATGACTGAATATTCAGAATCTGGTGGGAGAATTTTTTCTACGGGGGAAGAAAACTCTAAATCACTACTTCTCAACAGGAGACGTACTTTGTCGTGCTTTCTTCAGTTATTTTACAAAATAAAATGTTTAATTTCTGCTGCCATATAACGAATTTTATTATACTCACGCTTTAGTTTTACCCAGTTTCCTTCTGTAATTCAACATTCATATTTCCAGCAGTCACGAAAATAAAATATCCGAAACGAATCATTTTGACTCCCTTGGTACTTTTATTTTGTTACCACGATATTAAGGACACCATGTTTATATCCCCACGATTTAGTTTTATCAAGCTTCCTTTTCTAATTCTACATTCATATTTCCAACAATCGCGAAAATAAAATATCCGAAACAAATCACATTGGCCCCTATGGTATTTTTATTTTTAACCACGATTTTAGGGATACCCTGGACATATTCCCACGCTTTAGTTTTATCAGGCTTTCTTTTCTAATTCAACATTCATATTTCCAGCAATCGCGAAAATAAAATATCCCAAACGAATCACATTGGCCCCTATGGTATTTTTATTTTTAACCATGATTTTAGGGATACCCTAGATATATTCCCGCGCTATAGTTTTATCAGGCTTTCTTTTTCTAATTCAACATTCACATTTCCAACAATCGCGAAAATAAAATATCCCAAACGAATCACATTGGCCCCTATGGTATTTTTATTTTTAACCATGATTTTAGGGATATCCTAGATATATTCCCACGCTTTAGTTTCATCAGGCTTCCTTTTTCTAATTCAACATTCATATTTCCAACAATCGCGAAAATAAAATATCCCAAACGAATCACATTGGCCCCTATGGTATTTTTATTTTTAACCACGATTTTAGGGATACCCTGGATATATTCCCACGCTTTAGTTTTATCAGGCTTTCTTTTCTAATTCAACATTCATATTTCCAACAATCGCGAAAATAAAATATCCCAAACGAATCACATTGGCCCCTATGGTATTTTTATTTTTAACCACGATTTTAGGAATACCCTGAATATATTCCCACGCTTTAGTTTCATCAGGCTTCTTTTTTCTAATTCAACATTCATATTTCCAACAATCGCGAAAATAAAATATCCCGAAACGAATCACATTGGCCTCTATGGTACTTCTATTTTTAACCACGATTTTAAAAACACCCTACCAAATCGAGACGCGTATTAGAGGCGAACGTATTTGTAGTCGCAGTGTCAAAGAGACGTTAGTAACGAATAAAATCTGGGTTTTATCCTCGCGCAGGAAATGCCGAGACAACCAGGTGTCCTATCGGAAACCTTTAGCGTTCGAAAGTCGAGCGGTGTTTCCAATAGAAAATTTACGAAAATTGTAGCACGTGTCTTATTACCCTCGTTCACGCCTTGCGGCTCGTTTGTCCCCGAGTCCGGTTAAACTGTGCGATTATCGGTAATTAAAGTCTGTTATTCCAGGTGACCACTGTCGTTTACCCAGATGCCAGAGCTTAGTTTATCAATTTGATGACAAGGTTGAGAAAATCGCTGTTTTCGCGGAGACCCTTTAAGCTGCAAGTCTTTGCGATCCCGACTATCGAAGACGCCTCGATGAGAGAAATTAGGTGTTAGTAGACAGTATTAATCTCTCACGTTCTCATTAGTACAGATGCTACAAACCGAGGGTTTTCGAAGGGTTCGTGCTAATGAACTTCGAGGAAATTACTAGCTTGCTACCTTTTTACCACCCTCTATACAGAGCGTTGCATCTGATATTAATTTTCTTGCAGCTGGATACGTGAAACACCGCGCGGAAGATCACTTTAGTTTTTTAAATTCATCTTCGAAGAGGGATTAATTCGGAAAAAGTATTCGCTTTTTTATCGATATTAACTAAGCTTCCACGAATAAAATTTACATTAAGGTGGCAATATAGTATCATGCAGACTCTGTCGTAATCTTTCTCCAATAATTCGCGAAAAATGTTTGGGAGAAGATAGAAGTGAAAATTTTTCATTGACCTTACTTCTAGCTTTAATCTACAGATGAAAAAGTTCAAACAAAAAATACGACAACAGAAATACGAGGAAAAAAGTCTTGAATTAACCATCTACGAAATGGAGCGGATGTCGATGGTGGACAGGATGCAGCGCAAAGAAAATATGAACAAAAAATGAAAAAATGCGTCGAGTAAAGGCAAATAATGTGACTGTCTCACTAATCAAAGTTAACAAATTTAGAACTTCAATCAAGTTGAAAGAAAAATAACGAATTTGAAGATGATAAAAATAGGTAAATTGTTCTTAAGAAACAATTTCTTCTTTTAATTTTCTGAACTTTTAGGTTCTCAATCAGTGATTAATACCACAGCCACCTGCCTTGAAAACGTGCTCAAAAAATTTCATAGTGATTGTAACTTCGGTTTTCTTGTTATGCTGTCCGCCATGATCAAACGCGGTGTTCTGAAAAAATTGAGAATATTGACAAAATGTTTCTTTGAGTTAGCATTAGTAGTGATGTGAGTTTCTTGAATTTTCACTTCAGGTTTTTTGCATTCGATATAGCAAAGGACGGTGAATTTTTAAGGTAATAAGAAAGATAAATCGATTGTTTGAAAAGTCCACACTGTACTGTTATTTTAATAAGGTAGCGATGGTCTACAGCAAAAAGATCAGAATAAAATTATTGAAAATATAGATTTGTAAGTTTAGACATACAAAAATACAAGAATTAAAAATAAGCCAGAAACTAACAATTCATACTAATCACACTTTTTCATTGTTATGTTACCTTTTTAGTCTAGAACTTACAAAGTCGTTCTTTTCTTCCCACCCTATATATAATTCGATATAGATACTTGTAAATGGACCTAACAATGAGTTTGAAATTTTGTAAAATATATAAAAATTATTGCAGTTCAGTACTGTTATGAACTTATATGATTACACTTATTAGAAAAGATTAATGTTTTTATAATTGTTACATTATAAATATTAACCACAGAGTGAAAGATGATTTTTCAAAAATATGATCGACATTAGTTGAGTTTTGACAAAGGGTATTAGTAGTATTTATTAAATATTTTATAACAGTTAATAGGAATCTTTTTATTTTCAGTAATAAGCACGTATCTAATAGAATTATAATTGTTCTAATAATTCTTCATTTTTGAGAAAACGAGAGTTTTCTTAGTATACGATTTATTCGTTGATACCGTACAAGATTTGTAGGGAGATACTCGGTCCACTTGATATTTCGTTTCGGTTTCTCTGCTTTAATATTAAGGGTGGACCTTCGGGATGATAGATAAGTCGGCACCCCACGTGCAAATTCCGACAACCCCGAAAGATCAGAC
This sequence comes from Lasioglossum baleicum, assembly GCF_051020765.1. NCBI lineage: Eukaryota > Metazoa > Arthropoda > Insecta > Hymenoptera > Halictidae > Lasioglossum > Lasioglossum baleicum. The sequence continues at coordinate 9,755 of NW_027471124.1, forward strand.
AAGGATCTACCACGGGTTGTAATTTACCTATGTGTAGGTACATATAATATTCCAAAGGCCGAAGAAATGACAACAGTTATCTTATCAAAACGTAATCAAATTACAAATATCGCGGTTGCTTTGTTTGAAAATTTATTACGTACAATTGATCTCTATTATTCGATTTTGCTCATAAACCATAATTCTAGGACTCTAGAATCTCTAGATGTCATGCACTTTATCATAGTACCCTATCGTCTATCAGTCTGTCATAATCAACTAAAGAATATGACTTTTACTCTTAAATTAAGGACAATTCGAGTGAACGATAGCATAATATAAATTGATAAAAATTCAAACTTGATAAGAAATAAATAAAAAAGGAATAATGAAAAATTCATAAATAACCATTTATAACTAATAACCAATAATGAAAACTATTATAAATTCATTATAAACCACAGGTGTGTAAACTAACCATTTTTGCATTCTATTTAAGCGAAAAACTAAGTGAAAATTATAATTATTAAAAGAACTGAACAATTTAATTTGCAATTTCGAAATCGCTTACTATTCTTAGCATATCACTCTGTTACTAATACACTCGTATTATCTATTACGATATATGAACAATCGCATACTATTTTATTATATTTTCAATTATCATATCATTATGTTACTAACATATTCATATTATATATTACGATATTGAATAATTGCATACTAACTATTCTGACTATACTTTCAATTATCATATCACTCTGTAACTAACATAATCGTGTTATCTATTACGATATATGAACAATAAACAACTCGCTCTAAAATCAGAAAAATTACCAAGAACAGATTCCACTTATCACATAACGAAATAATAATTCAATCTCCATCGAGCCTAACCAAACCTCGTAAAATAGGCGAAAACAATCATGGAAGTACACGAATTGGATCCGTGATAAAAGCTCGGATCGCGAAAAGTACCCAGGACGATTGAAAACTCAGGAAACGAGCGGGCTGTCGCATCTGTCATCGACCGGAGGCCAATTTAACGACCAAATTCTCACGGCTAATGCGCAACAGCGCGAACGAAAAGCGAATGCACGCGTTCGATAGGAGCGGGTTCGCGAGGGGCTAAACACGGGCCTGGCCACTACGCGACGGCGTGAGCTTTTGCGAACAAAAATGCTGGAAAGCACGCGGCGATAGAAATTCATGAGGATTCACGATGAAACTCATTTGGTTCGCCGCGCGTGAACTTTCGTCAAAGTCGCGCGACCCCCATCGGTCCCGTTCGATTTGATTTAACGATCGAATTCTATCAGCGAATGCATGATGCAGGTAATGAAAACCTACCAGCATAGATTTCAGCGCGAACGCGAATTTGATTCGCAGCTATTCAGAATAGTTTTCCTACGAATGCCTGACATTCTACGCCACTGTCGGATTCCGGGACAGAAATGTTGGAAATACGAACGAGCAAAAATTCATGAGGCTGGTCGACAAACCATGACGTTTGTCAAACTTGTCCGGGGTCATGTTTGCCCTCGTCCGGGAATTTGCCGAATTTAATCGAAAAATCGTTCATCGGGCAACCATAGAATTTCACCTCGAATTTAATTTAAACCATTCTCTCCTACTCCTATTTTTATCTCTATCCTTCTGTCTCTTTCTTTTTTTTTTTTTCGCTCGTCATTTTTGCCACAGGGTTTAACACAAGCGTTGGTAACAATGGGGTGTGTTTGACGGAGAATGAGCTCGGCAGACGCGATCATTAATTTCGCGTTTAGCACAAGGGTATATTAAAAGTTTGCATGAGCGGGAAACGAAGTTCCTGTTTTAGGGAAATTGAATTCTATCTAGGATGCGCGACGAAATCGTTTCTCTTTTCGGTTCCCTTCTCGCGTAAGAGGCTGAGCTTCCTACCGCCATGATGGAAGATTAAATGTTTCCAGTGAACGGTCGGGCGATATTTATCGCGCGCTACGCCCCTGGAATTGTCAAAATGGTGTAAAAAAGTGCCCTCGATACAGAGGGGAAATCACGAATTTGCCGGAGCGTAATCAGGTCTGATTTGATAATTGGATCTTGTCGAACGTAATCAGGCTCGACTCGATCGGTGAATTTTGTCAGGCGTAATTTAATTTCGTTTCATTGGTACTTTATTTGAAACTAACGAATTACATGTCTATATATATGCAGTTCAAAGAAATTGCTAAGGATTTAAATATCGTTAATTATAAATATTTAGTGTCGTTGCTAGTAAATTGATATGTGAATTCAAGGGGAATGCTTTTAAATGCTTAATGAACCGTTTAATACATTCCATAGATCTTTTGTGAAATATTGAATTAATTATTATCATTAAATCGTTATACGTTATTAAAACGTATTTCGATAAATATTTATTAAGGATATTTATGACCGATAATTTCAAGCAATAGCTGATAAAATATAGAACAATTGTACAATTAAATTATACAAGGTATAAAATTAAATAAAATGTTTTATTTGATATTAAAAATTTCATATTAATTTATAATAACTATGTATATTTTTATACTTTATACTTCATATTAATTTTATTTTTAAATATGAAATTTTTAATATCAAATAAGACAATTTATGCAATTTCATACTTTGCATAATTTAATTGTACAATTATATATTGAAATTATTACTCATAATTGTTATTAAAATTCTTACGAATATGAAAACTAATAAATACTGTTTGACATTATCATAATTGGACTTATAATAACATAATAATTTCAAAAATGATTTGAATATTTTTTTGTAAATTATATATATATATAGAAAGCAATATTAAGAAATATGAACAGAAATATTTTTCTTACCAATAAAATTATATTATACGAATAATACGATTAAAAAACATATTTATAAATATTATTTAAGTAGAAAAATATATGTACAAATCTTTTTAGAAATTACTAAATTATTATATTTCCAGTTAAGAAAATGTCAAACAGTATTGATTAGTTTTCATATTCCAAAGAATTTTAATAACGACACGAGAAATAATTTCAATCATAATAACAGCGATAAATAATGTTCTCAGGAATTAAAAAAGTTTCGTAAATTATTTTTTAGAATTTATCACCCATGTGTTCCTTAGTGAGTGCCCTATTATAAAATGAATATTCATTAAGTCTGGCTATCGAATAATTTATTACAATCGCGGGCTTATGTGCACATGAATAGTGAAATAGTCCACAACCTTAAATTTTCCGTACTTAGTTGTTTCATATTTTAAGGCCGCTCGAGTTAAGACGTTGAAAATTTCTGTCGGAGCTTTTAACGCAACAGGCCAAGAATGGCCTACTTTAAACCTTCAGAAAGTGGTTTGAAAGGTTAGGTGCAGTTTTAAAGGTTAGCTTTGCGTTACGACAAACTGTCAGCGCCACCTCACGTCACTGATCATAATCACGATATTATTCCGCAAAGGTAGAAGCGAATTACGCTATACCGAGTGTTTCAAAATATCTGGCCACGATTTCTAGAGTAAATTCAGTACAATAAAGAAACATATGAACGACTTTTTTTCTTTCTTTTTTTAATTATAGCTGTTTCTTATTTCTAATTATTTCCTATATAAAAATTATTCGAAGTATTTTTTACACTTATACAGGTTCTTAAACACTTAATAATAAATTTACTCGCTCATTCAAAAGTATCAAGTGTGGTTCAAATTGATTAATAACGCTCTCGAATACGTTGTTATAGTTCATAAATGTCATTTATTGGTTAGTTGTGAACCACAGATTCTACCAATCCTCGTGAAGCAAAAATCCAATGAATTTTGATTAAAGATTTATTCGATTGGACACCAGTTATGAGACAGAGATAATTATAATTCGGAACACAGGTGATATTGGCAACTATACCGTTGGTATGTTGGTATGAACTTATTATTTCAATGTGCCTCTTACTTTGTTATACCGAATTGACCCCTGTAATTATGCTCGTGTATTTTGAAACCCTATGCATTTCGAGGACGTTTATCATGTCGCGCATCCAACCAAATTTTACTGAAATGTAACTGTACGATTATGGTTTGGCAAATGAATTGTACGAGTTAAAAATACACGGGAACCGTAATACAATACGCATATGCATTTTGTTCAACGAGGTTACGAGGTTAGGTTATAGCAATGTGTTGCGAAATACAAATTTGTATTATCTACCATCGCATAAACTGCGTACTGTACGGTGTATTGCGTACATTGCATATTGATTCGAATACTGTCTCACAGGCTTGTATAAATTTAACGAAATGTTCTGCTTTATCGGGTGAATTTTTGATTACGACGTAATAGTCTGTGCGTTGAATTCATTCAGCGGTCTAGATAACAATCACTGTAGATTATCTCGATCTTTTGAATTTATTTTCACGAGCGTATTTTTGCGGTACGTGAAATGACTTTTCCCTTTTTTCCTTTCCGTTTTTAAAATTAATCGAAGCACATAAAATTGAGGACGGAATATCGCAAAATTTGTTACAGTAGGAAATAATATTAATAAAATAATTTTAGAAATATCATTAATTAAATAATAACGTAAATTTGTCTTTAGATTGTTAAACGATTCAATGTTTTAATTAGAAAATAATACTAGTAATAATAATCTCTTTTAATTATTATTATATACATATGTTAGCTATGAAAATAATTCTAAAAATAAAAATGAAAAGTGCTACGAAAAACAATACTTATAATATTGTTTATATTAAATATACTAATACTATTAAATTAATACTATTGATAACTGTAATAATAATACAAATTTAATCAGTTATACTTTCTGCAAAATAAATAAATGAAATATTCTCAATTCTTTAAGTTCTACGATTTAGTTAAAAAATTTAAAGACACCATATATATTATCTCAAATAATTTAAATTTATTCGATCACGTCGAATCTTCAAAATTACCTGATCGTGTTACGGTATTTCAATAAAAATCAATTTCTCCGTAGTTTTACATTGAACCCAGATGTTTTAGTTCCGCGAAACGTTTCAGATTATACTTGTGAATCGAATACCATGGATTTAACTCCTCCTTCAGGATATAAAGTCGGAGTTAACCGTGATGGTGCACAATTCTATCGCGAATGATGTCTGCTGAATTAATCTCGGACAACTAGTTTAATGAACGATAAACTGATTCTACACGGAAGTTTCGTTTTATCGACCATCGATTTCGACCATTTTGTTTAGAATACCAATATGGCGTCCTAACTGCTCGATCACGACACGTACGATTACGCGCAAGAATACTAACATGAATAAAATTTTGTCACGACTGAACGAGCACCGGAATATTTATTTTCGAAAACGGAATATTCATTTTGATTTACTATGTACCACATTATACTAAATATAAGAGTTTTATTTAGGAAAGGGTTTAATCCTTTCTGAAAAGATTTTTTCAGCAACGAACGCAATAATATAAAATAACACGAATTATAATATACGTGAGGTTGGTCCTAAACTTTTATCGTTAAAACTAACTTTTGAAAACGATAATTCATCACGATCTACTCGTTTCGTCGATTTAATAGTTCGAAAATTTTTATACTGATTCAGTTTTATAGTTCATTCAACGAGACGAAATACTAAATACGACGAATGCACGTGATTAGCACTTTGCACTTTTATTAATTACTATCATTTTTCGTTTAAAAATAATTTGAAAAGGTAAGGCTAAAATTTTAATACGAATTCGCTTGATTGCACTTTCATTTTTGAGGTCGCGTGTGGAGGTATGTAGTAGAATGATATTAAAATAGTTTCATTTAGGAGTACTAGAGATAATTTATTCCAAGATTGGCAGCCTCGCCTGAAGGATTAATACTAACTCGTTGAACTCGATGGACGATCTTCAGTCATCATTTATTAAAATCCTGAAAACTGATATTGATATGATAACGATCTGCGAAATGTCGAAAAAAAATAATTCCATTTTCAAAAATATCAGCAAAAAATCTTTGTATTGCTATTCTTCTATCACCAAAGAGTGGCCTAGTGCAATATACTACCAATTGCTATTATAGATTAGTATAGTCAGATGATCGGTCAAATGAGTGTTGAAAATATGAAGTGTGAAAATGTGAAAATAAGTTTTTGGTAACCCTTATTATATATTTTTTCTGCAATTTGTGTGATATAACATTCGATGAGTTATTATATTTTTAGTGGGTAGTGCGTGATTACAGTATCACTTCTGCAATATTTTTAGATGAAAAATGAAATTGTCAAGTCGTGAAATAAATACGATAACGTTGACTGTCAATTCTTCAGCCAACTACGGTAAATTTAGTATTAATGACAAATTTCGTATTAATCTGATCTTCCGTATGATTTATGACGCGTGGTACAAAGTGAAATTTATATCACTGACCAAGTATAATAATTCTGCGTTAAGAATGGGTTCATGATGAGACATATCCATCCCAGAGATTTCGTTCGACGACTATAGCTTCGGGTTTCGAGACTCGTTAATTTTGTCAGAAGCTCGTGACAACGATATAAAGACAATCGATTCCAAGTGCTAAGTATTTGATGCGGAGTTCAGAAATGTTGTTTTCCGATGGAATTTCTGGCTGGCAACTGCAAACAGGAACGTGTTTGTACACGCATGGAAGTGAATGTGCTTAAGTGCGTTCAATGCCTGGCGAGAGTGGGGTATTAGCGAGAACACCGAGCGTAAAGTTTTAGAGAGTGTAACGAGCAACGCAAGTATCTGGAGAATTTAGAGTTGGCGCACTGGCAGAGAATCTGGCAAACGAATTCAAAGAAGAGAGTTATCGCGTTTCGAGTTAAAATTACCGAAAACTTGCGATTTAATGCCATGCAAAATCGCAATTAAATTTTTATATTTCTCAATAAAAGGACATTAATTGAAATTTGTTAAATTGAGAATATAAAACTTATAGTTTGTTATAAATAATACAGAAGCGTGGAAAGTTTAATTTGTTTAAAGGAAGAAATGAATTAAATAAATTTGCGATAGTAATGTACAAAGTTTCATATATATTAGGCAATATTATCTAATGAAAATTTAAAAGTACCTAGTAATAAAATTCAACTGGAAGTGTGACAAAAATCTTTTCACAAATTTGTCACTTACTTTGGAGATACAAAATTAAATATTGTACTATTTCAATTTTCGAAATTGAATTATGAATTTTCCAACTATAGGTAAAATTTCAAATATAATTTTATGCATTTTTTTAATATTATACTAACGATTTGTGAAAGTGGCATAAATAATCAGTAATATTAATTTCAAATTAATTTACAGTAATCGAATGAATTAATATTTAAGGTTTACATTTAAATTCACTTTCTCTAAAAGTTAATGTCACTATGACTATTAAATCTGTGAATATGACTGGTTTTAATTGTTTCATTTTTTTAATTACTGGAAATTTGCAATTATTTGCTACAAAATTAACGTTGATGTCTTACAATTATAGGTACCAGCAAACTCATACTGATTTTATATCTAAAAATAAGTCGAGAAGAAAGAATACATTTTTTTTGTATCATGCTTTGTTTTCGAGAAAATTGAATTTGAAAATTTCTAGAGCACGTTAAATTAAATTTCAACTCTATGGATTTCAGTACAAACCCACCTTCCATTTTGATAGTTTTAAAAAACCGTAATCTCTTATTCTATCACTTGATCTATTTAATATAGATGTAAAAATATTAGAAATATTAAAAATACTACAAGTATAGTTGTCAAACCCACAAATTTTCAAATTCGAGTTTCTCGAGAACAAAGTGTCAAACGAAAAACTGTTATTCTTTCTTTTCCACGTATTGTTACGTATAATATCAGTTTCTGTTCAATTGTACTACGTTTCACCAGATATTCTATGTACATGGTGTCCCAATTGAAGTTTCGCACTTTGAATAACCATGAAAGACTTAAATATTACAGACCAATGAATTCATTCTGAAATACACTAAGTGCTCACATAAAAAAAGATATACAGCTCCATTAAGAGACAACCAAGGCTCGTTGAAAACTCGGAGACACCTCCACTTAGCAGAAATTTATGACATTGATACGATGACCCTCTTGAAACAGAGTAATTTTCATGCGAAACATTTTTGAAACGAATTATATCTTATTTACGAACTAATCGAGTGCGAAATTTCAAATAGGACACCCTGTGTATATGTATTTATCTCACCTTTATCAATCTAACTATTATAACTCTTGTACAATGTATTTAGTTACACGTTGCAGGTCAATAGTTCCACTGTTGGGCATTTTCAACACTAACGAACTTGTAAATTACTCTGCAGCCGAGCATAATTTACGATTCCTTCCCACGAGGAGAAAATTAACTCGGAAGCAATTAAGAATTAAGACGAAGACCCTCTCACTGTCCTGTAAATTATTTCAATGCTTTTTATAATGCAACAGAAACCAGACTACGTTCCCCAGTTTTCTTTAATAGCTAGCAATAAACCTCAGTTCGCTACATCGTTAAGATCTCTCACGACCAGTCGTACAGCCAGGTTTCAGCGTATTTCCGGAAAATTCCAGGCTGAAACGGAAGTTTCACTGCACCACCAGCATTCGAACAACCTCTATCTCAGCGCTCCATCGAAGCACTAGCTCACGAAATTGGTATGTACATCGTTGATTTTGTAGAATCGGGGAATAACTACCCTGACGATAGACGTTGTTTGTAAACATGTACAATCCATGCCAAAAGTATAAATTTATAAAGCAATTATGCAATAGTCGCGCTACTTATATTACATCCGCAAAGAGAAATTGGTGTGAGTGTTTACTTCGAGTAATTGAGTTTCGAGCATTACAGATTATACTTCATTTAACAAATATTGACAAGAAATATAAATAAAATTATTCTAGCAAATCATAAACTAAATCGTTGCTTTCTAGTATGTACTATTTACGCCCTTGGTAATCGGTATATGTGTGTACATGTGTGTGCACAGTTTACGTTCTAGCCAGCGTTTTTTTGAAAGCTCACTTCTTTTCTCTTGTTCGAACTGTATACGCGTAGCTGCGAATTCAATGAAATACGTTTGTAAAATATACAAGGGGCGAACCGTTGGCTAAATCTAAAATTCAACAAAAATGATCACGTAACCGATGCTGTGGAAACACGTAAGTGGCTAGCGAACGTGGATGTTCAGGGTCGACTTTTAGAGGGTCCAAAAAGGGCCAGGCCCTTAGGTATGAAGCAAACCAACATTTTTGTTTAAATATTAGCTTTTAAGCCTGAATCAGTTCCGGTTCAGGTCTGATCACGCGGAGCTGTTTATATTTCTTACCAATTCTTGTTGAACGAGAATAGGGTGTAAGAAAAGGATCTATAGTCCATCCAAAGGGACGAGATACCAATGTTTACATTATGCGATCAGTCAAATGGTTTGTAGCTATTGATCTATTTTCTTCAGCTTCAGTTAGTATGGCCTCTTCGGAATAAATCGAACGGTTTGAAACAACGTTCGAAGTTCATATTATCCCACTGTACTAAAAAGAGTTCCACGTAATCATTGGATCCAGCTACTGTGAAATCGGCCCTGATCTGATTACGCACGCATCGCGTGCAGTTGTCGCATTCGGTATCTCGTTTCGTTGGATGGACCATAGGAAACCTGGAGAACTGATGGTCCGCTGGTTACATAGTCTCTACTCCTATCATGCAGGCTTCCCTCACCACACCTACACCTGGTATCACTTCCCACCCATGCATCAAATCAAGTAGGAGTGGGGGAACCGATTGTCGAGTAGAAACGAAGGCGCTGAAGATTCTTCAGGCCTGGACTATAGGATCGCTCAAGGTTTCGAATGACCATAGTCAAATGTTTACTCTGAGAATGTAGTCTATGTGAATTTACAAAGAGAGTGCAAGGTCTGTGGATCACCGATTTATTTCAAATTTTGCATATTGATAAATGCATATATTAAAAAAACTATTAAGTTTTTACACCTATAATGGTATATTTTCATTAAACGGGAAACGAAATCTACCAATGTGCAAAATTTAAACTAAATCGGCTTTGCACTGTCCTTGTTAGTGACAAGAAAGTGCATTAATATGTAAGTACAGGGTGAGTCATATAACTTATTCATGACACATAAACTCTAAAATATGTGTGGTACAATAAAATGTTTTATATAGAAATTGCACGGTATTGAAAAGAATACATTTATTTTGTTCATTACTATTATCATCTGTTTATATTAAGGTGACATTGAATTTTTTAAATGGAGTACGCACTTTCTTTGTTAATGCTTAAAGGAATAGTTGTGTATAGGTTATGTGACTCATCCTGCACATTGTGTGAAAGATATGCAGACAAATTTAATGTTCAAGTCGTCTTTGAGTGAATTGGATAACGAGAGTTTTGGTTGAATTGTATTTCTGAGTTTTTATATCTTGGGATCGCTATGATACTTTTAATTATGGTTTCGTTTGACGTTAAATAACCTCTTCTTTTTCACCATTTTGGTTAAGGATTACTACATCTATAATTATAATATTGCTGGGTTCTGGATCTCGTATATCTCTTTATCATCTTCTGGGAATCTTATGGCATATGCAATCAAAGAAATATAGAGCCTTTATATTACAATGGAAAAATATTTTTTAAGAGAAAAACAGGAAAAAAGAGCAGGAATCATAGATGTAAAAACTACCAACAATTGAATTTTGATCAAGACCCACAGAATGGAGTAATTCAAAGGAACTGAAATTTCCAGATTCATAAAAAATATTGTGACAATCAAGTTGACAGAACAATTTGCTAAATTCTCATTACAATGTAGACTTCTGCATAAGGAATATGTAACATTTCTACAAGATATTGTGTTTCTAAAATGTGTATTGTCTCTTTAGGATGTAATACGTACAATTGCAAAACACTATCGACATTGTAAAAGAGAAAAAATGTTAATCTTTGAATTGCCACGTACATTGTTCTGTCTTGAGTTGCGTTGTACGGTTGAATCACGGTTGAATCAGAATAAAGTTTGTTGAATTTACGTGACCCGAGTAGATTCCCGGAATACAAATTCCAAACGTTGATTACAAGACTCGGTTCGTTAAACGATAGAGATGTTATTGTTGGTCGATTGATTCAGTTGTCGTTTCGAAGAGGTTTTGTTCGGGTGACGTTTGGAATAAGACTGCTCTCTTTATAGCAAATGAGCTTTAACAAGGTTACATCGGCTGTGGGTATCGAAAACTCGTAAATTATTTAGATTTCTTTCGTAGGAAGTTGTATAACGCACTCTTTTACTATATTAACTCTTTGCACTCCTATGTCGAGTGTGACTGGACATCAATTTTTGCTTCAGGAGCTCATTTATCGCTTGAAAATTACAAACTACAGGAGTAGTATAAATAGAACTAACATTTAATCGAATTTGCTTCTTCCTTTGTTCATTTAAATTACCCTATTCTTTAGTTGAAGCAAATTTCGAATATAACGCTTAAAAGCGTCGGGAATTGCTGGTAAGAAATTTGAAATATAATTTAGAGTGCGAAGGGTTAAAAGAAGGAATAATTATATATTTAACCTCTTCTCGTACTTTAGCGAGTCTGACTCGCGATGAAGATTTTGGCCCAAACACAATATCGCGAGTCAGACTCGCGTCGAGATACTTGGGCCAAACATGAATATCGCGAGTCAGACTCGTGACCAGATACTTGGACCAAACATGAATATCGCGAGTCAGACTCGTGACCAGATACTTGGACCAAACGTAAACATAACAAGCCGAGCTCGCGGGCTGATTTTTTACCCGTTACGATCGTGACTGAATGTTAATTCCTATCAGTATCTTTCTTTTTAGATATTCATTCAGTCTTATGATTAAATCTTTTTTAAATAATATGCTATTTACTATTAGGCTTAGTATCAATACATTTCTGAGAGGACCAAACTACATTTGAAGACGTTTCTTGACGCATTGTTTATTCATGCAATGAAATTTTGAAACTGTTGGATATTTTCTACAATAATATATACTACACTGTTATATATCTAATATAATAAATTTATAATATCTATAAAATTTATAAAAGTAAAAGAATTAGAGTTTACTTTCGCAACAGCAGTATCGCGTAAAATTGACTATAACACAGGTATCGCGGACATCTACATTTCTGTTCGTATTGCGACTGTTTACAAGCATCAGTCTGGTTTGTTTAGCGCGCGTCGATGCCTATCGCTTGGGCCCGAGTTTCCTCGAGCTAAATGGCACGGGAAGGGGTTAAAATTGAGATTGCTTAATGGGAGGAAATGTAGAAATCGATAATATCGGAGTTACCGATAAACAAATTGCTTTCAAAGGCTATAAAAGAAGAACCCTCGATGGCTCAAAGACATTTTTGAGTTCCAGAGTCGGCCATCTAAGACTACAGAATTGAAAACTGTGAGTTAAATTGTGACCGATACAATCCTGTGTCGTTTGATATCACCGTGAATTATAAAGAAGTATTCGATCATATTTTCGGAGCTGAGTAATTTGATCAATTAGTTTCCTTCGATTTCTGTTTGTCACGATGTGTTCTTTTCCGATGTATCAAGCCACCACTCAAACCCTGAATTCTTTCTATAAGCCAAGGCGAAAGAAAACCCACTCTTAATTTCCTAGAGTATAAAACTTAAAATAACTTTCTCGTGAGATTCTTAGCACTTTCCACCATGTTTCTTCTTCCCTCCATCAAGGGTCCAGTCTCAGACTCTCATTGTTCAGGAGTCCACCAGACGGCGACTCACACACCTACCGCCAAATACAAATATACGTGTCACTCGCATTTCTCGTTTCTTTTTGATTATTTCGCTCCTTGGATGAATTGCAGTTCCATTAACTCTTGTTTCATTCCCAGAAAACTTCACGCAACTCAATCTCTAAATACTAAAAATAACTTTGTGTAACGGTATTAACAATTTTCGGATTCTTTTCCAAAGCAGCAATTCAAGGTTGCATTGGTTTGTAACTTGTATTCCTAAACATAGCAGTCTTCAATAATGTGCTTTAGCCCTTTGCACTCGTATGTCCACTCTCAGCCATCAAAGCCTTTTTACCGTTCCGCTCGTGTCTGCTCTCAGCCACCACAGCAAGGAACTATACGAATCGTATACTGTATGCATTCATGTATCATATTTCACTTTTCCTATCAGAACCTCAATGCCTAAGGAACCTATTCACGAACTAATACAGTGCTCCATCGACTGGAGATAACGAAATCCAATCTAAATAATACTGTCGTTGCTTACCCCGATTTCTACCAAATTTTACTAATAGCGTGGAGAGATAAAAGAATAGTCACCATACTAAGCAGTTACGACACATCGGGTACGACAATTATAAAAAGAAGGAAGAAACAATCTGGGACTGTCAACATTACCAAACCAAACGTTGTTATAAATTATAATATGAACATGAGAGGTGTGGATAAGGCTGACCAATTAGCAACTTCGTACTGTTTTATGAGAAAGTCGTGCAAGTGGTGGCGAAAACTATTTTTCTGGGGATTAGATATTTCTGCAATAAATAGTTATATTTTATATAAGGTGTCAGTTTGAAGGGAGAGCAGGAAACCTATGTCACATTTTCTATTCGCTGCATAAACTTTTGACCGGGACTGTATCTTCTGAAACTGATGTTTCGAGCGAGCCACAATTAAGACTGGGTGGAAGAGGAAAAGAAGCAACAAGTAAGCGAACCGGCCGACTCCTTTGTCCTTTTCGACCCGGCTGAGCAGAAGATACAGCGGCCGTGGCTGGATCATGGCAGCGTTTTACAAAGTGATCGAGCACGCGTGTTGCGATACGTCGCGATTATCGCGACGCAGTCGAATGCGTGCGCTTAGTGCTCGCGCGATAAGCTAGGTGGCGCAGTCTAGCGTGCACTTAGTGCTCGCACGATAATCTAGGTGGCGCGGCCTAGCGTGCGCCGCATCAGCCCAATATGAGCGCCGATAGCATCGTCATATGAGCCAGGAGCGTGCAACAAAGTCGAGGCACCTCGTTGTTGCCAGTAATGACTCGGTGGCGAGTACACACGGTGCAGTTAGCCCGCAGGCCAGCTGGTCATGGCTTGCTTTCGTCCACGACGGAATCCATTGTTGCTTCCGCCGGCTCCGTGTCAGTTTCCAAACCCGCTTTAATCACGCGACTACGCGTTGCTTTGAATATTCCCAACGGACCTGCAAAATGACAACTTACGTACCAACCCGATGTCTATACCTCTTCTTCGAGCATTATTGACGTATGATAGTGGCTCATATCGTATTCATCGCGATTATCTCGACTCGAAGGCTAACGTTACTAACCAGTAGAGTACAAATCTTACTTGAAGTTTATAGGTTCTTTTTATCTTTTTAAGCAAAGTTAAAAAGGACTAACGATTTTGCAGAGGTATATGAACAGTCTAATCGCGAATCTGAATTTAAGTCACATGCGTTTTACCTCGAGATTTCAAAAGTTAGTAATTCAAAGATACTGTAAATTGAAAGTTCAATGAAATTCTTCTAAAATTAATTATTGCAATGAAATAACGATTTTTTCTAAGGTTTTTTCTCTACAATTTAGTCCAACATTCTATTCTAAATAAAATTCTTCGCTATTTTATTGTTATATAAACGCAACGAGACCATTTTCAGGATTGTTGCCACGTTATTTTGGCTGCACCTTGGATAATGTTATCAGTTTAAAACAGTTTATGAGTCATTTACTAGGTTAAATAGTACTAATAATAAGTGTATTAATTTAAAATCTAGATTGGACAATTTATTATATCAAAGTGCATGCAAATAGTAATACAATTTATGTAACGATGTAGCAAAGATAAAAATTGACATTAAAAGTTAAAAACGATGTTAAGATACTCGTATTTCTTAGTATGATTCCAACTATGGTTCTATGTTCTTACACTAATTTAATTAATTACGATATTAATAGCGCAGTATTTCCATAAGAAATTAATGTGCAAAAATTCTGAACTCTCAGTTCTTTTTCTCTGTCTATAACCTAACATCACTCTTGACATATTTCTCCAGTTTTACCCTGGATTAAATTGCCTATTATTTAATCTGTATTAAAACCACTTCTTTTAATTGTTTAGCATAATTTTACTCTCCCTAGTCTCCTCTTCTTTGCTTCTACTGAAATTGAATTTTCTCCTTCCACTCGTAACTTTATACTATATGTACACCTACAAAGGCTTGCATTAGCTACTTTATTCTCTGCTTAAAAACCCATTTCCCAAATTATAATAAAAATATGAAATTTGGGATACCCGAGTACCTCACTGATGATCTGTACTATGCAAATTAAAATTCCGATGCGTTAATAAATAGAAATATCACGGATACACCTGTATCCCGTGCTTGCACTATGAGGGTTAAGATGAAATTTTATTTGATGCGGTGTTTCGTGAGAAAGAAAGAAAGATACCAATAGGCTTGGGTTGCGTTGTTTACCAAGGGAAAACAACGTTACATCGTGACCAAATCGTATCTCGCCCGGAGATGTAGCGTTTAATCGAGCAGTCTGGAAAAATATTTGTCAGTCGATGGGGAATGCTATTCGTCGAGCTGATTCGAGACTGGTAGTTACGCCGGTGATAAATTCGAATGGCCTTATAGTTGGCACGTATCGTTCTCTTCGATTCGCCAATAACGAACAGAGCTTCGTCAATTTTGGATGCAAAAAAAATATTTTCAGCGATATGTACGTACATATATCTTCATCTTTTTCTAAATTTTTAAATTAAAGTTTTAATTATTTAATATCAATCATATATTGATAATTACTTTAACCCTTTATACTCTAAGATTCGATCGATCAGCAAGTTAAATCGGATCCCTAATAATTGACTATGTGTTGGTACTAAAAGTTTAGTTTGGAGAAAAAGAAATGAAGAATATTTGAATTTATTTGTACTGCGTCTAATAATTACATTTTTATATTTATTGGTAAAGTGTGAATTAAGTAACTAATTGGGGGATATTAATGTCTCTGCCATGGCGCTAGTGTAGAAGAGAATCAAAGATGGTGGAGTTTATACAACTGGTATGTTCATAGATGAAGTTTCTAATGTTCTATATTATTTGAAGTAATTGAATAAATATTTTGTAATCTAGTATAATCAATGTATTCAGATAACGATTTCATTAATTTCATATTTTCTAGACATAACATACGTAACGCGAAAACTTTTAAATTGTGAGGATATGTAGTAGAATATATAAAAATATTCATAAAAATATTAGTTTCTTCGATTCAAGAGTGAACCTACTAAACTGTATAGCGAAAAATAATTATCAAATAAGTATGAATGCAAGTGTTACGATAATAGTGTAAATGTGAGTGAGGATGAATAAGTAAAACTCAGTTGATATAAATATAACTAATATGATATAAATGTAATACGTGTGAGTGCTATCTCGTGTGAATGATGTTTGAAAAAATGTATAGAAGAATGTGTCAGAATGAAACAGTTGTCTAAGAATTATCAAAGAGTGAACATCGAAATGTAATCGTTACTAAGAGTAAGCGAGAGAGAAGAAATTTCCAAAATGAATGAATCAATTTATCATTTTAAGTAATTTATTATTTAAATATTTTACTTAAATATACTTTGTACGCTACTCGTAAAAAAAGTGTGTAAGACGTTATTGTCTATACTACCCACAAAATGTAATTACGGATTTATAGAAACAACATTTAAGCAATCGAAGATAGTAATAACACAAGATATAAGTTACACGTTTCCTATACACCAGTGTTTCTTTTTTTTATTCATAGGAATGCATGAGATCGTTGTAGTTTCGTTTTAACGGTATTAAAATGGAGTTCGAATGTACCATTTCTGTTCTGCATTTTCCAGTAGTGTTGTGTTTATTAAGGATTGTAATGCTTAGTTAGTATAGTAATTTCAACTTCCTTTTAAGGTTCCATCCAGTTTATATTTATGATAATATTTGGAGGTTTCGAGGGTGAGATATTTCATTGTTATTGCACCATTACATATGCTAGATATTGAACGGTTTATCTTGCAGATTAAATGGCAATGCGTTAGATTCGTGTGACCTATTTTATGGTTAAAATCACATTTAGTGATAGAAATTTTTGAAAAATGTTCAATTGTTAACAGAATCTTTTACACGACAGCCTCTCAATTTCTTTCTTATAGCATTTAGTACATCATAGAATTCATGGGAACGTGGTTTTCTTTTTTAAATTATGGGTGATTAATTCCTGAAATATACAAAATGGAATCATATTGCTATGATTCGAATAGATGTAGTGATTTATTGTTCCTTCTATATCAAATTCGTTTCCTATAACAATAAATTGTTGTTGAAATTCTTGACTTATTATTATTTATTATTCTAATAATATTACTATTGCTATCGTTGAAAAATGAATATTGTTATTATTAAAAATGATTATTATTAATAGTGTTATAGTAATATTATTAGTTAAAAAATAAAAATAAAAATATTAGTATTCTTATCTACTTATTTATTAACGTAGAAATATGCTCACCCCATAATTTACTCATATAATAGGTGAAATGATACATAACATGTTTCTAACTGTTTCTAAACTAGTTATATAATTACTATGTGTCGTATTTCGTTACATAGAGGAAACCCAACTTTACCAAAGCCTCATAAGCTAGTATGAGAGTAGATGTCGTTGCAGAAAGGTACACACTAGAAAAGAACGATGGCGACAGAAGACACCATTGGAAAATGGTGAAAGCTCTCAAAGGAGAGCTACCAATCATATCCGTGAAAGATGTGTTCTCAAAAAGCGTAGAATTCAATACCAATCTTCTCAGATAACCTTTGCAAGGTATCTATCACTAATAGTTTTCAAATTGTAATTATTATAACGTGAACAACATAGGACAACCTTCGAAACGAGAATAATTAAAGAAACGATCGATTAAAAGAGCAGATTTTTATAATAATTAATTTAATTTAATATAAATATTAATCGTATTTATAATTAGTTTGAAATTTTTGGGAGTATGTCGATATTCAGTAAACCATGAAAGCAAACTCAAAGCTTCAAATTTAAATGTTATATTTGAAAATTGGTAAATGTTTTTAAACGCTAAATAATTTAGCGTATTAACCTAATCCTTATTAAAAATTTTACATAGATACGAGAATACAGAAAGTTTTATAACTTTTTACTTAATATAACTTTCTGTTCGAATATTTACGTTATTTTTAAAATTTTATTATCTCAGATCCCGCTTTAAAATTTGCTTTATATATTTATAACAAAACGTTTTTTAACAAACAATGTCGAAATGCGAACATTTATGTGCCTTCCTATTTAGAAAGGAAAATGAGTGCTCTTCTTCTTCTATGCTGAGTCAGCAGCTCTATTTCATTTATTCCGTGAAAGAATCCAAGCAAATGTTAAATGTCAGAAGAAACGTTATAGTTTCTTTTGATAATTGCTGAAAAACCAGCTGGTATAATTCTATGTAGGCCAACCTGCAGAAAATTTAAAACTAGCGTTTAGGTCACTTTTTCACGACAATAATTATTATTCATATTTATAAAAACTGTCTCCCGTGGATTTAAAACTTTCTTGCATTTAACTCTCAGAGTGTTCAAAATTATTCTACAGTTTATATTCATTAATTAATTGTTTCAATATATTAATCCTCTTTATTTGACACGAAATAAACAATTATTTCTTCCATTGCTTCAATTAAATTAAATCCTTATTCCTTTGTTGCGAAAAATCTCGAACGTAATCTCGAATAAAATTCTCTTTCCTCTCTTTCGAAACTAAAATTTCTTCGTAGATCTTCAACGCGATAATTCTGGTAATATTGCCATTTTTCTAATTACTTACTTTTTTTGCTCTAGTACCTACTATAGCCAAATTCATGCTAATTAAGGAACTTTTAGGTTTTTGCATTCCAGACAAGTAGAATAGCAGAAATCATGGAAACCGTGAAATGACCTTTTTTCTGAGAGCGACTATGTTTAACACTATGCTGTGCCACTAACTTTAACATTTTTTATTCCAAAAAATTCTAAAACGTCGTTCAAATACGTACAAATAATTCCTG
>NW_027471125.1:0-28858 GCF_051020765.1 Lasioglossum baleicum
ACGGTATCGTTGAATCCTAACTCACGGTATGAATATTAAAGAGCAGAGTCAAACCGCTGGAGAACGTTACCAATTACTGTAACGTCAAACGCCATACCGGATACCATACCTTTCGAGATAATAACCCGCTGCATCGTGGGTATATCTTCAGATTCAGGGAAAGAAATTAGTGGACATTTTACCAGACGGAAACCTTAATTCTATGTATGAATTAGAAGATCGGGGGTCGAACCGTTCCAGATTGTTACCACTTTCCTTGAGTATCTAACGGCTGAGTCAGTAGCATCACCTATAGTTGCGATTCCGAGAGTCAAGCCTGGTATGCCAGGAATAAATGTACTGAACGTTATTAGCAATAAACGTCTTTAGTCACGGTATAAATATTAAAGTAGAGCATCAAGCCGTATGAGAACGTTACCAATTAGCATAACGTCATACCCTTTACAGTATACCTTACCATCCTAGAACATAAGGCGCTGTATCGTGGATTTAACATCCAGTTCCGAGAAACAATTGAATATACATTTAAGTGACCGACAACACATATTCGTTTATGAATATGAAGATCGAGAGTCAACCATTTCGAAAACCTTATCACCGTCTTTCAACGTCGAACGGCTGAGTCCAAGGCTTCACCTGCACATGTGTTCCCGAGAGTCACACCAGGAATATCAGGAGTATATCCGCTGTATACTATTGGCAGTTAACACCTTAATTCGCGGGTTGATTATTAAGATAGAGCGTGTTCCCGTTGGAGAACGTCACCAAATGGTATAATGTCAAACGTTGTACATAAGACATTACACTCCGTGAGCCTAATCCTCTGTCTCGGCGGTGTAAATTCCTGACCAGAGATACAATTTAGTATACATTTTAGTGACGTGCACCTTAATTTCATGTATGAATTAGAAGATCTAGTGTCAAACCATTCGACATCGTTACCACGTTTTTTGAGTGTCTCATAGCTATGGCAATATTTTCACGTATCCTGTGATTCCGAGAGTCACACCAGCCATTC
Source organism: Lasioglossum baleicum (assembly GCF_051020765.1). Taxonomy (NCBI): domain Eukaryota; kingdom Metazoa; phylum Arthropoda; class Insecta; order Hymenoptera; family Halictidae; genus Lasioglossum; species Lasioglossum baleicum. The sequence goes on from NW_027471125.1 coordinate 1,019, forward strand.
CGGCAGTAAATCTGTTGAACTGTTGCTGCAATACACAATTCACTGTATGATCATTATAGTATATAATTATACCGTCGGAGGACATTAATAGTTGCTTTAGAGTCACACTTTGTGCCACATGCGTTACGGTACGAAATGTGAATCCTGTGTATTCAAAGTGTAACTCTGTGTTCAGAGAAACAAATTATTATGCATGTTTGTGATGGGCACCTTCATTTCATGTATGAAATAGGTGATCGACCATCGAACCGTGCGAGAACGTTATAAACCTGTATATGGGTCGGAAGGCTCAGTCAATAGCCTCCCATACCTTGTGATACCGAGGGCCAAGCCTGGTATTCCGGATGTAAGCGGGCTGAAGAGCATTGACAAAGGACACCTTAATTCCTGGTATATATAAGAAGGTCGAGAGACAATACGCGGAAGATAAATAAAAATTCATATAAAGTCATTCGTTTTACCGAATACCTTACCTTCCGAAAACGGAACCCGCTGTAGCTTGTGCCTTGCTTAATGTTCACGGACACAAATTAGGTCAATAGAATCACCAATCCTGTGTTTCCAAGAGACAAATCAGGTACACGGGGGTAAATCCGCTGAAGCGGATTGGCAATAGTCACCTAATCGACGATCTGAATATTAAATCAGACCCTCAACCCGTTGAGGGTCGGTACCCACTGGTGTACATACAATCATTTTACCGAAATCTTTACCTCCCGAGAAGCTAACACGCCGTATCGAGAGTATAACTTCCTGTTCACAGAAAGACATTAGTTTACATTTTACTGACGAGCAGATTAATTTCATGTATGAATGAGAAGATTGGGTGTCAAACCGTTCCAGAACGTTACCACCATCATAGAGAATCGTACAGCTATGTTAGTAGCTTCGCATATCCTGTGATTTCGAGAGTCAAACTAGGTATTCCGGTAGCAATTGCCCTGTACTGCCATTGGCAATAGATACTTGAATTCAAGGTATTAACATCATAGCAGACCGACGTCCTGTTGTAGAACTCTAATCATTTGTTATAGAGACAAACATTATACCGAAGGCCTCACCTTCCGAGAAGGATAGACTGGTGTAGATTGTGTTTTGGTGACTGCTCGGGGAAACAAATGAGTACATACTTTTGCAGTGGACACATCATTTTCGTGTAGGACTAGCATATTCCAGAGTCAAACCGCTCGAGAACGTTACCACTTCCTTGGGAATAGAACTGCTGAGTCAAAAGCTTCACATATCCTGTGACTCCAAGGTGAAACCAAGTGTTCCGGGAGTAAATGCGCTGTACGGTATTGGCAGTAGACAACTTAATTCGCGGATTGGAAATAAAAATGGTGCGTCACACCGTGTCAGAACGTTACCTATTGCTATAAAGTCAAACGTTTTACCGAAGGCCGCGAAGCTAGCCCGCCGTATCGAGAGTATAATTTCGTGCTTAGAGAAAGGAATTAATATTCATTTCAGTGAAGGGCGCCTTAGTTCCAAGAATGAATTAGAACGTCGAGGCTCATACCGTTTGAGAACGATACCACCTTCCATGAGCGACGAACGGCCAAGTGAATAGCTTCGACCACCCTGTGACTCTGACAGTCTTACCAGGAATAACGGGTGTGAATCCGCTGAACAGTAGCGGCGATGCACACGTTAATTCACGAAATGAAATAAAAGTAGTGTATCAAGACGTCGGAGAACATTACCAATTTGAGTAAAGTCATTAATAATACCCAGCACCTTTCCTTCTGGGAAGCCTATCCGCTATAGCGATCGTCTTGCTTAATTTTTACAGGAAGAAATGAATACGCATTTTAGCAGGTGGACACCTTATTTTGATGTATGCATTTGGAGGACCGAGTGTCAATGCATGCAAGAACGTTGACTCCTTCAGTGAGGGTCGAACTGCTAATTCGATAGCTACACCTATCCTGTGACTCGGAGGGCCAAACAAGGTACTCCGGATGTAAATCCGCTGAACAGTATTGGAAATAAACACAATAAATCACGCATTGAATATTAGAATAGAGCGTCACTCAGTGTGAGAACGTTACCAATTGCTATAATGTCAAATGAGAATGCCTTACCGAGCGACAAGCTAATCCGCAGTATCGAGGGGATAACTTCTTTTTGAAAGAAACACGTTTGAATACATTTTACTGATGGCACCAAAAATTCATGTATGAATTAGAATATCGATGGCACAACCGTTCTAGACCTTTACCACACTCTGTAAACACTCGAACGGCTAGGTCAGAAGCCTCACCTATCCCGTGATTCCCAAAGACAAACCACGTATTGTGAGAATCTATAAGCTGTACACAATTTGCAATGGATACCTTAATTGGCGGTTTGAATATCGAAGTCGAGCGTGACACCGTATCAGAACCTTACCAATTGGTATAAAGTCAAACCTTTTACCAAAGGCCTTACCCTCCCAGAATCTAAACCCACCGTATCGCGAGTATAATTTCGTGTTTAGACAATCGCTTTAACATATATCTTAGTGACGGTCACCTTAATTTCATGTTTGAATTCGGATATCGACGGATAAACCGTTCGTGAAAGTTACATCCTCCTTGAGAATTGAACAGCTATGCCAATAGCTCCACCTATCCTGTGATTCCGAGAGCCCAACACAGGTATTCCGGAGTACATACGCTGCACGGTATTGCCACTGGACACCGTATTTCACGGTATGAATATTGAAGTAGAGCGTCAAACCCTTTTAGAACGACGCCAATTGGTGTAAAGTCAAAAACTGTACAGATGGTCTTTCCTTCGGATAAGCAAACTCGCGTTTCGAGAGTATGACTTCGTGTTCAGAGAAAGATCTTAGTCACCATTTCTGTGACTGGCAACATAACTTCATGTACGGTACAGAAGACCGAGCGTCAAGCTGCTCGAGATCGCTGTCACCTTCTGCGGTAGACGAACCGTTAAGTCAATAGCTACACCCATCCTGTGATTCCAAGATTGAAACGAAGTATTCCAGGTGCAAATCCGGTTAACAGTAGCGCCAATCCACACGATAATTCACGGTACGAAATTAAAGTCGACGGTCAAGACGTTGGAGAATATTACCAATATGAATGTCTTTAATTATATTCAACACCTTCCCTTCTGAGAACACAATCCGCTATAGCGATTATCATGCTTAGGTTTCACACGATGAAATGTGTAGGAATTTTAGCAGGCGGACTTCTTATTTTCATGTATGAATAGAAGGATCGAGTGTCAGAGCAGGCGAGAACGATGCCACATTTTGTGAGAGTCGAACTACAAATTCAATTTCTACACCTATCCTGTGACTCCGAGGGTCAAACCAAGTATTCCGGGAGTAAATCCGCTGAACAGTATTCATGCATCATAATTCACGCATTGAATGTTAAAATAGAGAGTCAAACCAGCGGTAAACATTACCAAGTGCTGTAAAGTCATTCTTCTTACAGAATAATATCCGAGAACGAATCCCGCTGTACCGAGATTACAACTTCATGTTCGGTGATGCACGTTGGTTCACATTTTAGTAATGGGCACCATAGTTTCATGTATGATTTACAAGATAGATGGTCAAACCGATCCAAAACGATACTCCGTCCGTTGAAAGACGAAAAGCTAAATCATCAGCACCACCAAACCTATTATTCCGCGAGAAAAACCATGTATTCCGGGAGTAAATGCGCAGACCAGTATTCGCAATAGACCCCCTAATTCACGGTGGGAGTATTAGAGTACAGTGTTGTAGAACGTACCTTATTGGTAAAGAGTCAAACTTTTTACAGAAGGCCTTACCTGCCGAGTAGCTAACCCGCCGTAAGGTCAGTATAACATCGTGCACAGCGTAGCTAATTAGTATCCATTTGATTGACAAGCACCTTAATTTCATGCATGAATTACGTGGTCGAGAGTGATACATTTCGGGAACGGTACCGCCTTCCGTAAGGACGAACAGCTAAGTCAATAGCTTCAACTATACTGTAATTCTTAGAGAGAAACCAGGTATGCCGGGAGTAAATCTGCTTAATAGTATAGGCACTAGGCACCTTAATACACGGTTCTAATATTAAAGAAGAGTGTCACTCCATTTGAGATCGTTCCAAATTGGTTTACAGAAAAACCGTTTACGAAAACCAATACGTTCCAAGAAAGAAACCCACTGTTGCGTGAATATGTCTTCGTGTTCAGTGAAATCCGTTAGTATATATTTTAGATACGGTCACAATAATTTTATGAATGAAATGTAATATCGAGCGCCAAACCGTCCGGGAACGTGAACACCGTCTTTGAGATTCGTACGGCTAAGTCAGTAGCTTCACCTATCCTGTGATTCCGTGTGCCAAACCAGATACTCCGGGATTAAATCCGCTATAAAGTATGGGCATTATGAACATTACTTTCCGCTATAAATATTTAAGTACGGAGTCATACAGTTGTACAATGTTTGTGTCTAACTTCTTACCGACTGTCGTACCTTCCGAAAATCTAACCAATCGTATCTAGTGTATAACTTCGTGGTCACAGAAGAAAAATAGTCTAGACTTTAGTGATGAGCAACTTAATTTCATGTATGACTTAGTAGATCGAGTGTCAAACAGTTCGAGAACGTTACGACCCGCTTTGTAATTCGAAAGTCTACGTTAATAGCTTCATCTATCCTGAGATTCCGAGAACCATAACTGGAATTCCGAGAGTAAATCCGCAAGACAGTACCAGAAATGGATACCATAATTTACGGCTCGAATATTAATATTCACAGTGAAACCGTTGCAGAACGATACCTATTGCTATCGAGGCAAACTTTTACCGATGGTATTCCTTTCCGGGAGCATAACCTGCTGCGTCGACTGCATATCTTCATGTTCAGAGAAGAAGTTTAGTGTACATTTCTGTGACGGGCACTTTTAGTTCATGTATAGCTTAGAAGGTCAAGCGTCAAATCTCTCGCGAACGTTACCACCTTCTATGAGAGTCGATCGGCCAAGACTATAGCCTCACCTGTCCTGTGCTCCCCACAGTCAAACGAGGGACACCGAGAGTTAATCCGTTGACCAGTATTAGCAATACGCTTAATTGACAGTATCACTACTATCGCAAAGGGTCAAACAGTTGTAGATCGCTACCTATTCGGATAGATTCAAACTTTCTACCGTAGGCCTCACCTTCCGCGAACCTCACACGTTGCATCAAAAGTATAACTCCATGTCCAGAGAATCACATTAGTATACATTTCAGAGTCGGGCACCATTATTCCATGCACGAATTAGAAGATCTAGTGTCAAACCGTTGCAGAGCATTATCATGTTCGCTGAGAGTCGAACGGCTATGAGAATAGCTTCTGCTATCCTGTGGTTCCTAAAGTTAATCCAGATATTCGGGGAGTAAATCCGCTGACAGTTTTGACAATACACAGCTTAAATGGCGGATTGATATTAAATTAGTTCCTCAAACCGTTCGATAGCGTTACAAATTGGTATAAAGTCAAATGCTTTACTGATGGCCATTCCTGCCGCGACCATCAGCCGCTTCACGAGAGTATCAATTCGTGCTCAGACGAAGATATTAGTATTCATTTCAGAGTCGGGCACCTTCACTTAATGTATGAACTAGAAGGTCGGGGGTCAAGACGTGCGATATCGTTACCATCATCGGTGAGAGATGAACGGATAAGTTAATACCATCACCTACCCAGAGATTCCGAGAGTCAAACCATGTGCCACGGAAGTAAATACACTGTACAGTACAGGCAATAGACATCTTAATTCACGGTATGAATATTAGAGCAGACTGTCATACTGTTGCAGAACGTTACCTATTGTTATGGAGTCAAACTTTCTACCAAAAGCCTTCCCTTCCGAGAAGCTAACCCGCCGTAACTGCAGTATAACTTCGAGCTGAGAGAAACAAATTTGTATACATTTTAATGATGGTCACCATAGTGTCATGTATGAATTACAAAATCAAGGGACTATCTGTTCGAGAACGTTACCATCGTCTTTGAGATTCGAACAGTTCAGACAATAGCTTCATATATACTGCGGATCCGAGACTAAAAGCAGGTATTCCGGGATTAAATCCGCTGAAAATGTATTGGCAATAGACATATTAATTCACGGTACGAATACTAAAGTCGCACGTCAAACCGTTGTAGGACGTTACCTATTCGTATGCCGTCAAACATTTTACGGAAGGCCATACGTCCGAAAACCCCATACCGCTGCAGCATGTGTCTTGCTCAGTGTTCAATGAAGCAAATTAGTAGTGTTTGCTCCAGGAATACATGGATTGACTCTTAGAATATTGGAATAGGTCAAGCTATGGACTTTGCCGTTCGCCTCTCACAGACGGTAGTAACGTTCTGTAACGCTTTGACTCTCGATGCTGATATTTACACACAAACATATGGTGATCGCCCTCTAAGGAGCCCACTAATATGTTTCCGTCCACATTAAGCAGGACACTTGCCACAGCGGGTTAGGTTCTCGGAAGGAATGGTATTCGGTGAGGGAAATGACTTTATGGGTATGGCTTATGTTCACCATCGGTTAGACTCTCTACATTAATATTCATGCCGTGGATTGAAGTCTCCATTGGCCAATTCCGTACAGCGGAGTTTACTCCAGGGATACCTGGTTTGACCCCCGGAATCACAAGATACGTGAAGATATTGACTTAACCGTTCGAAACTCAAGGAACGTGGTAACGTTCTCGAACGATTTGACCCTCGATCTTCTAATTCTAACTTAAAATTCAGATGCTCGTCACTGAAATGAATGCTATTTTGTTTCCCGAAACACGAAGTTATACTCTCGATACAGCGGGTTAGGTTCTCGGCTGGTAAGGTCTTCGGTAGGATGTTTGACTTTATACGAATTTGAAACGTTCTCAATCGGTTTGACGCTCCACTGTAATATCCTAACCGCGAAAAAAGGTGTCAATTGCCAATATAATACGTCGGATTTCCTCCCTGCATTGACTATCAGAATCACCGGACAGGTGAAGCTATTCACTTAGCTGTTCGACTCTGAAGGAAGGGGGTAACATTCACGCACGGTTTGCCCTCCATATTCCTATATATGCATGAGAATAATGTGTCCGTCGGCTAAAATGCCTACTAATTTGATCACCTGAAAACTATGCAACGCAATCGCTGCAGCGGTTTGGGTTCTCGGAAGGTATGGTATTGGATAAAAGGAATGACTTAATTCCATTTGGTAATGTCCTCCGGCGGTTCCACTGTCAACCATAATACTCCTATCGTGATTTAAGTTGTCTTTTGCCAATACAGTTCAGTGGATTTAATCCCGGAGTACCTTGTTTGACTCTCGGTTCCACAGGATAGGTAAAGCTGTTGAGTTAGATCTGTGCGACTCTCAAGTAAGGTGGTAACGTTCTCCAGCAGTTTGACTCTCGAAATTCTAATTCATAATTAAAATTAAGGTGCCCACTCTAAAATGTGTACTAATTTCATACTCGGAGCACGATGTTACACTCTCGAAACGGCGGGATATCTTCTCCGAAGGTTAGGCCATCGGTAAAGTGTTAGACTATATATAAATTGACAATGCTCCCTAGCGCATTGCGCACTACTTCACTATTCAAACCGTGAATTAAGGTGTCTAGTGGCTATAGTGTTCAGCGGAATTACACCAGTTTAATCTGGTTTGACGCTGCGAATCACTGAATAGGGGAAGCTATTGACCTAGCCGTTCGAATCTGAAAGTGGGTCGTATCGTTCTCGAACGGTTTGCCCACCAATATTCTACCGCGTTCATAAATTTAAGGTGTCCGCCACTATAATGCATACTAATTTGTCTCACTGAACACGAAGATGTACCCATGATACAGCGGCCTATGTCCTCGAAAGATAAGGTATTTTATAAAAAGAATGCCTTCATACAATTTGGTATCGTTCTCCGACGGTTTGACGGCCAGCCTTAATATTGAACCTGCGAATTGCCAATGCTGTACAGCGCATTTACACCCGTACTATGATTCTGAATGTCAAACCAGGTACTCTGGAAGTAAATCTGCTTTACAGTATTGGATTCTTACACCATACCTCCAGGTATAAATAAAGTGCAGAGTAAAACCGTTGTAGAACATTACAAATTGGCATAGAATCAAACAGTTTACCGACGGTCTTACCTTCCGAGAACCCATCCGGCTGTTGCGATTGGCTTGTTTAGTATTCATCGGAAAATATTAGCAGACGCTAAAGCTGAAGCACACCATATTTTCAAATATGAATTAGACGATTGAGAGTCAAACCGTTCTAGATCGTTACAACCTTCTTTCAGATTCGAATGGCTGAGTCAGTAACATTACATGTAGTTCTGATTCCGAGTGTCAAGCCTGGTATTCCTGGAGTAAATCCGCTGAAGAGCATTTACAATGGACACCATAATTCACAGATTGGATCTCACAGTAGAGCGTCAAACCGATTGAGAACGATACCAAATTGTATAAAGGCATTCTTTTTACCCAATACATTATCTTTCGAGAACATTGGCCGCTGTATCGTGGGTACATCTTCGTGATCAGAGAGACAAATTAGTATACATTATAGTAGTGGGCACCTTAAATTCATGTATGAGGTAGAATATTGGTGGTCAAACCGTTCGAGAACGTTACCACCCACTTTGAGATTCGAACGGCTAGGTCAATAGCTTCACCTATGCTGTGATTCTTATATTCACATCAGGTAATCCCGCAGTGAGTCCGCTGAAATTTAATGGCAACTGAAAACGTAATTCACGGTATGAATGTAAATGCAGAGATTCAAATCGACGAGGAATATCACCAATGCGCATGATGTCATACCATTTACCCAATACCTTTCCATCCGAGAACACAACCGGCTGTAATGATTGTCTTGCATAGTTTTGGCAGCAACAAGTGAGTTGGCATTATAGCAGGCGGACATCTTATTTTCATGTATTCATAGAATAAACGACAGTCATACCGTTCGAGAACGGTTCCACCATCATTGAGAGTTGAACAGCTCAGTCCATAGCTCCTCCTATTGTCATTCCGTTATACAAACCGGGTATTGCGGGCCTCATTCCACTGTACAGGATTGGCAATGGACACCTTACTTCACGGTTTGAATATTAATGCAGACCGTCAAACCATTGTAGAACGTTACCAATTGCTATAAAGTCAAACGTCGTGCCTAAGACCTTTCAGGTCGCAAAAGTATCTCGCTGTATCGAGAGTATAACATCGTGTTCAGAGAAAAAAATTAGTCTCCATATCAGTGACGGGCACATGAAGCTTGTGTATGAATTAGAAGATCGAGTGTCAAAGCGTTCGAGACTGCTACCCCCTATGATATTCGGCCAGCTTAGTCAATAGCATCACATATCCTGTGTGTTCTAGAGTCATTGCAGGTTCTCCTGGAGTAAATCCGCAGAAGAGTATTGGCAATAGGCTCCATAATTCACGGTTTGAATATTAAAGCGGAACATCAAACCGTTGTAGCACGTTACCTATTTGTATAGAGAGAAACATTTTACTGATAGTCCAGCTTTCGGAGACTCTAACCCGCTGTCTCGAGGGTGTAGCTTGGTGTTCAGCGGAAGAAATTAATAAACATTTCTGTGACGGGCACATTAATTTAGTTATGAACAAGAAGATCGAGAGTCAAGCCATTCGAGATCGTTGTGATCTTCTGCGTGAGACGAACGGCGATGTGAATAGTTTCACCTATCCTGAGGTTCCGAGATTCAAACCAGGTATTCCGGTAGTAAGTCGGCCGAACAGTATTGGCACGAGACACTTTAATTCACGGTTTGAATATTAAAGTAGAGCGTCTAACATTTTGAGAGCGTTGCCTATTGGTATATAGTCAAACGATTTACCGAAGCCCTCACCTTCCGCGAACCTAATTCCCTGTGTCAGGAGTATAACTCCATGTTCTGAGAAAAACTTTGGTTTGCACGTTAGTGACGCATTCCTTAATTGCACCAACGAAATAGAAGATCAAGCGACAAACGGTTCGAGAAAATAACTACCTTTTAGAAAGTGGCACAGATACGTCAGTAGCTTCACCTATCCAGATATTCGTCGCGACAAACCAGGCAATACTAGAGTAAATCCGCTGAACAGTACTGGCAATAAACGCTTTATTTAACAGTATGAATATTGTAGAAGAGTGTCAATACGTCGGAGAATATTACTAATTGCCATACTGTCCTTCTTCTTACCGTATACATTACCTTCATTGAACATATCCCGTTGTAGCGAGGGTCATACTTAGGGCTCACAGAAACAGATGAGTTGACATTATAGCATAAGCACATCTTATTTCCACATATGAATTAGAAGATCGAGTGTCAAAATGTTCCACCTTCTTTGTGAATGGAACGGCTATTTCAATAGCTTCTCCCGTCCCACGTTTCCAATAATCAAATCAGGTATTCGGGAGTTAATGCACTGCAGAGTATTGTCAATAGACACCTCTATTCACGGTTTGAATATTAAAGTATAGCTTCAAATTGTTTGAGTGCAATGCCATTTTGTATAAAGTCAATCGCTTTACTGGAGACCTTACAAGCGAAAGCATAACCCGCTGTGTCAAGGGTATAACTTCGTGATCAGAATATTAAGTTGGTATTCATTACGGTGATGGCCATCTTATCTTCGTCTATAATTTAGTAGATCGAGGGTCAAACCTTTCTTGAACATTACCACCATCTGTGAGAGACGAACGGCTATGTCAACAGCTTCACATAACCTGTGGTTCCGTGAATCTGGCCGGGTATTCCAGGAGTAAATACGCCTATCAGTATTACCAAAAGACACCTTAATTCAGGGTATGAATACCATGGTAGACCGTCATACTGTCGGTGAACTATGCAGGTTGGTAAAATGTCATTCTTTTTACAGATTACCTTACATTCCAGGAACATAACCGGCCGCAGGGAGTGTGTTGCTATGTGTTGAGTGTAAAAATTAGTATTAATTTTGGTTACGAGCACCGTAATTTCATGTTTGTATAAGAAGATAGAGGATCCGTTCCGTTCAAGAGCTTTATCACGTTCTCTGTGAGTAAAACGGCTAAGACAATAGTTTCTGCTATCCTGTGATTCCGAAGGTGATACCAGGTATTCCGGGAGTAACTCCGCTCAACAGTATGGGCAATGAACACCTTAAATCACAGTTTGATATGATAGTAGAGCTTCAAACTGTTTGTGGGAGATACCAATATGTATAAAGTCAAACGATTTACTGAAGACATTACCCACCGAAAATCTAACCCGCTTTATCGAGAGGATTATATGGCGTTCAAAGGGACGACTGAGTATAAATTTTATTGACGGGCTCCTTAATTTACTGTATGAATTAGAAGATCGAGTGTCAATCCGCTCGAGAACGTTGTCACCTTCTGTGAGAGACGAACGGCTAAGTGAATAGCTGCACCTGTCCTAAGATTCCGAGCGTCAAGGCTGGTGTTTAGGGTGTAAATCCGCTGAACAATATTGTCAATGGACACCTGAATTCACGGTTTGAATATTAAAGTAGAGCGTCAAACCATGAGAGAGCGTTACCTATTCCTAGAAATTCAAACGGCTTACCGAAGACCTTACTCCTCAGAGAAACTAATACGGTGCATCGAGACTATAACTTCGCGATCAGAGAAAAAAATTAATATTTATTTCTGTGGCGGGCACCTTAACTTCGTGTGAACTAGGAGATCGAGGGCCCTACCTTTCGAGAACGTTACTACCTTCTGTGACAGACGAACGGTTAAGTGTGTAGCTTCAGCTATGCTGAGATTCCTACAGTCAGATAAAGTCGTTCCGGCAGTAAATCCGCTGAACAGTATTGTCAATCGACACCTCAATTCACTGTTTGAATATTAATGCAGACCGTCAAAGCGTTGTAGAACGTTACCAACTGGTATAATGACAAACGTTTAGCCCGAGGACCTTGCCGCCGAAAAACTAAACAGCTGTATGGAGAGTATAACTTTTTGTTCATAAAAAGAAGTTAGTATTCATTACAGTGACGGCACCTTAACTTCATGTAAATTAGAAGATCGATGGTCAAACTGTTCGAGAACGTTTCCTATTTGTATAAGGATAATGTTTTATTAATGATGTTAACGTCCAAGAGCATAACGCGCCGTGTCGAAAGAATAACAAGGTGTTCGGAGGCAAAAATTAGTATACATTTTAGTGCCGGGCACCTTCATGTAATGCACAAATAAGAAGATCGAGGGTCAAACCGTTCGAGAACGATACCACCCTTTTTGTGAGTCGGACAGCAAAGTCAATAGCTTCACCTATCCTTTGATTCTGAAAGGCCGAGTAAATCCGCTGAACTCTATTGGCAATAAACACCATAGGTCTCAGAATGTATATTAAAGTGGAGCGTAGAACCATTTCTGAACGTTACAAATTGCTATAAAGTCGAACATTTTACCGAAAGCCTTACCGCCCGAGAAGGTAACGCGCCGAATCGAAAGTATAACTTCGTGTCCAGAGAAACACATTAGTATTCATTTTGGAATCGGGCACAATTATTCCGTGCATGAATTAGAAGGTCGAGGGTCAAACCGTTGCAGAACTATACTACGTTCGCTGAGGGTCGAGCGGCTATGGCAATAGCTTCTGCTATCCTGCGATTCCTATAGTCAATCCAGGTATTCTGGGCGTAAGTCCTCTGACAGTATCGGCAATTCACACCTTATATGACGGTTTGATATTAAAGTAGTTCGTCAAACCGTGTGATAGCGTTACCAATTGGTATAAAGTCGAATCTTTTGCAGAAGGGCTTACCTTCCGCGAACTTCAACCGCTTCATCGAGAGTATAAATTCGTGTTTAGAGAAGATATTATTATCCATTTCTGTGACGGGCACCTTAACTTCATGTATGAACAAGAAGATCGGGGGTCCAAACGTGCGACATCGTTACCATTTCGGTGAGAGATGAACGGCTAAGTGAACAGCTTCACCTATACAGAGATTCCGCGAGTCAAACTAGGTATTCCGGATGTAAACACCCTGCGCAGTATCGGCAAGAGACACCTTATCTCACGGTATGAATATTAAAGTAAGCGTCATATCGTCGTAGAATACTACCAATTTGCATAAAGTCATTTTTTCACCAAACACCTTACGTTCGGGAAACATTTTCCCAGTAGCCAGGATCTTGCTTAGCGCTCACGGAATCAAATTAGTAACCATTTAGCAGACGGACACCTTATTTTCATGTATGAGTGGAGAAATAGAGAGTGAAACGGTCCTCCAACGATCCCAGCATCTTTGAGTGCCGAACTGCGAAGCTAATAGCTGCACTCAGCCTGTGGTTCCGAGCGACAGCCCAGGCACTCCTGGAGTCAATGCGCGGTTCACTCCTTTTAATGAATATCTTATTTCGCGGTTCGAATATTAATATAGAGCGTCAATTCGTTTGATAGCGCTACCAATTGGTATAAATTCAATCGTTTTATCTCCTGAGTGGCTATCGCACTGTATCGAGAGTATAACATGGTGTTCAGTGGTAGAAATTGGTATACATGCTACCAGGCGGGCAAGTTGTTCTCATGTAAGAATAAGAAAATCGAGGGTCAAACCGTTCGACAAAGGTTACCACCATTTATGAGATTCGAACGGCTAATTCAATAGCTTCATACATCCTGCGATTCTGGAAGCCAAACCACATATTCCGCGAGTAAATGCGCTGTACAGTATTGGCAATAGATACTTTAGTTCGCTGGTTGAATACTAAAATAGACCGGCACACCGTGTGAGAACGTTACAATTGCTATAAAGTCAAACCTTTTACAGAAGACCATACCTGCCGTGAAGCTAAAGCGCTGTATCGAGAGTATAAATACGTGTTCACAGAAGCAAGTTGGTATACATTTTAGTGACGGGGACCAAAGTATTGTGTGTGAATCGGAAGATCCAGGGTCAAACCAATCGAGAACGTTACAACCTTCTTTGGGTATCGAGCGGCTTAGTCAGTAGCTGCAGCTACCATGCGGTTCCGAGGGTCAGGTCAGGTAATCCGGAAGTCAATCCACAGTGCAGTATTACCAATGGACACGTTCATTCAAGGTTTGAATATTGATGTAAAGTGTCAAACGCTTGTAGGACATTACCTATTGATATACTGTCATGTTTTTCGCAAGGCCTCACTTTTCGAGAAACAATCCGTGTGTATTTGTGGCTTAGCTACTTGTTTATAGAAGAAAATGTTTATTCAATTTAGTGACGGATGCGTTTTTTTAACGGATGCGTATGGACATCTAGAGTCAATACGTTCGTGAATGTTATCACATTTTTGAGAGTCGTACAGCAAAATCAGTAACTTCACCGATCCTGCGATTTTGGCAAGCCAACCATATATTCCCAGAGTATATCCGCTGAACAGTATTGGCCGTAGGCATCTTAATACAGTGTATGAATATTAAAGTACTGCGTCAAACCGTTGTAGAACGTTACATATTTTTATGAAAACACGCTTTTGACCGATAGCCTCACCTTCCGAGAAGCTAACCCGCTGTTTCTAGAGTATAGCTTCGTGGTTAGAGAAATACATTCCTATGAACTTTTACTGACGGCGTTATATGTTCATGTATGAATTAGAATATCGATGGTCAAAGCGCTTGAGGGCATTACCAATTTCTTTGACAGTCGCACACCTACGCCAATAGCTTCACCTATTCTGGGATTCCCAGATTAGATCTAGGCACTCCAGGATTAAATCAGCTGAAAAATATTGGAAGTATACATATTAATTCACGGTTCAAATACTAAAATTGCTCGTCAAATCTTTGTAGAACGTTATCTACTCGCATGGCGTTTACCGAAGGCCATATCATCCGAGAAGCCCAACCCCCCGCACCTAGTGTCTTGCTTAGTGCTCAAGGTAGCAAGTTAGTAGCATTTACTCTGGGATTACATGGTTTGACTCTGAGAATAATGGAATACGTCAAGCTATGGACTTAGACGTTCTTCTCACAAAGAAAGTGGTAACGTTCTCGAACGGTTTGACCCTCGACCTTTTAATTCATATATGGAATCATGGCGCCGTCACTGAAATGAAGACTAATTTCTTTCCCTGAATACCATGTTTTACTCTCGATACGTCGCGTTAGGCTTACGGAGAGCAAGGTATTCGGTAAAACGTTTGACTTCATACCAATTTTTAACGCTCTCAATCGGATTCACGCCCTACTTCCAAATGCACACCGTGCATTCAGGTTACTAAGGCCAAGACTGTTCAGCGGATTAACTCCTGGAATACCAGCCCTGACTTTCGGAATCACAAGCGCAGGTGAAGCTATTGACAGAGCAATTCGATTCTTCTAGGTGTTAACTATCTCGAACGGTTTGACCAACGATCATCGAATTTATTCCCGAAATTAAGGTGCGTCTCACTCGAATGTAAAATAATTTCTTTCTCTGAACACGATGTTATAATCTCGATGGAGGGGGTGAAGTTCGGGATTGTATGGCCTTCCATGAAATGGTAGACTCTATGCCAATGGGAAAAGTTGTACAAATGTGTGACCCTGTACTTTAATATTTATACCGGGAAGTTGGGTATTAATGCCGATACAGTACAGCGGACTTACTCCCAGTATACCTGGTTGGACTCTCGGAATCACAGGATACGTTAGGCTATGGAATTAGCAGTTCGACTCCCAAAGAAGGTGGTGTTGTCTTCTAATGGTTTGACTATCCATTTTGCAGTTTATACATGAAAATGTGGTGCCAGTCTGCCATAGTGACTACGAATTTGTTTGCGTGAGCAATAAGCATGACACTCCCTACAGCGAGGTATGTTCCATGATGGTAATGTATTCGGTAAATGATGAACACTATGACAATTAGTAATGTTCTCCGACGGATTGACTCTATTCGGCAATAATCATACCGTGAATTAAGGTGTTTATTGCCAGTACAGTTCAGCAGAATTACTTCTGGATAACCTGATTTGACTTACAGAATGACAGGATAGGTGAAGCTATTGTGTAAGCCGTTCATCTCTCTCAGAAGGTGGCAAAATTCTCGAACGGTTTGACCCTCCATCTTCTATTCATGCCAGAAATTATGGTGCTCCACACTAGAATGTATACTAGTTTTTATCTCTGAATACGGTGTTATACTCTCGACACAGCTGGTCAGTTTTTCGGCGGGTAAGACATTCTTTAAGGGGTTTAATTAACATCATTAACATGAATTATTAATGTTCTACGCCGTCTTGGCGACCTGTATTAATATTCAAACGGTGAATTGCGATATCTATTGCCAATTCTCTTCAGCAAACTTACTCTCGGTTTTTCCCGGGCTGACACTCCGAACCACTGGATAGGTGAAGCTGTTGACTTAGCCGTTCATCTCTAAAATAAGGTGGTAACGTTCTCGAATGATTTGACGTTCGATCATCTAATGCACACATGAACTTAATGTGCCCGTCACTGAAACGGTGACTCATTTCTTTATCTGAGCACGAACTGTAATATACTGTTATGATGTTTTCGATTTTTATCAAAATTTCAAGTTTTTAATTTCAGAAATTGAATCGGACATGAAAATTGCCTTTGGAATTAGTTGAGCGTACGTTTGTGACAATATTTTGTTAAATCAATGTTATTCTATAGAATTGTCTGTATGCGTTTCATCGCTTCCGGAGCGGCGCGGCTGGAATGGCCTCGTAGGTCCGTATGGTAGATGGGAGCGACACTATTATGTGATATTCGTTAATTTCTTTAACCATAATACTGTACCGTGTGGATCTCTTCCCAGTCTTCCATTTATTTATATTAATTCCACTTTGTTCAGACCGTTTGGATCTTCGATGGTCTTGGCCTAGAACACTAAGGCAGTGTGTATGTCATGGTAGAGCCTCAAATCGTCTGCGAACGATACCAATTAGTATAAAGTCAAACGTTTTACTGAAGTCCATACCTTCAGAAGGCCTATTCCGCTGTATAGATGGTACTACGTTGTGTTCAGAGACCCAAATTAGTATACATTTTAGTGACAGAGACCTTAGCTTGATCTACGAATAAGAAGATCGAATGTTACATGGTTCGAAAACGTTACCACCTTCATTGAGAGTCGCATAGTTGAGGCAATAGCATCTCACCCGTCCTGTGATTCCGAGAGTCAAACAAGTCATTACTGTAGCATATCCGCTGAATTAAATAGGCAATTGGCACCATAATTCACGGTGTATATATTAATGTAGAGTGTCATACTGTCGGCGATCATTATCAATTGGTATTGAGTCACTCTTTTTACCGAAGTCCTTACCATCCGGGAATATAAACCTCCGTCTCGAAAGTGCAACTTTGTAATCAGAGACACAAATTAGTGGACATTTTAGTGACGGTCACCTTATTTTCATGTATGAATAGAATAGCCGAGAGTCAAACCATTCGAGATCATTCCCACCTTCTTGAAGAGTCGAACGGCTAAGTCAACAGCTTCACCTATCCTGTGATTCCGAGAGACAACCCTGGTATTTAGCTAGTAAATCCGCAGAAGATTATTGGCAATAGACATCATAATTCACGGTATGGGTATCAAAGTGGAGAGTTGAGAACGTTATCGAAACGTTAACGAAACCGTTTGAGAACGTTACCAGCTGGTATATCGTCATGCTATTCTTGGCATACCTTACTTTCCGAGAACATAAGGCGCAGCGTCGTGGGTATAATATCCAGTTTAGGGAAATAAATGAATGTACATTTTAGTGACGGGCACCTCAATTTCATGTATGAATTAGGAGAGCGAGGGTCAAACCGCTCGAGATTGTTACCACCTACATTGAGAGTCGAACGGATTCGTCAGTAGCTCCACCTATCCTGTGATTTCTAGAGTCATATCATGTAATCCGGGAGTAAGTTCCATGAACAGTATTTGCAATAGACACCTTAATTCACGGATTGAATATTAAAGTTGAGCGTGAATCCGTTTGAGAACGTTACCAATTGGAATAATATCAAACGTTTCACCAATTACGATACCTACCGAGATCCTATCTTGCTGCAGCGATTACGTTACTTAGTGTCACCAGAAACAAACAAGTATACATTGTAGAGATTGGCACCTTAATTTCATGTATGGGTGAGAATATCGCGAGGCGAACCGTTCTAGAACGTTACCACCTTCTTTGAGTATGGTACAACTAAGGCAATAGCTTCACCTGTACTTGTGATTCGGGGGGTAACACCAGGTATATCAGGAGTAAATACGCTGTATACTGGTGTCAATAGGCACCTCAATTCACGGTTCGAATATTGAAGCAGGCCGTCAAGCCGTTGCAGAACACTACCCACTCGTGAAGGGTGAAACTTCTTACAGAATGCCTTACCCTCCGAACAACTGACCCGCTGAGTCATTTTAGCCGACGGACAGCATCTTTTTCATGTATGAATTGGAAGATCGGGTGTCAAACCGTTCGATAACGTTATCAGATACTTTGAGCGTCGCGCAGCTAAGTCAATAGCTCCTCCCATTCTGTGATTCGGATCGATAAACCGGGTATACCTGGAGTAAATTTGCTGAATAGTATTGGCAATATACAACTTAATTGGCGGTTTGAATACTAAAATTGAACGTCAGACCGTTTGAAAACGATAGATATTGATATAGCGTCAAACTTTTCACGAAGGCCTTAACTTTCTAAATCCTACGCCGCTCTAGAGAGTATCTTGCTTAGTGTTCATGGACACAAATTAGTAGACATTTTAGCAAACGGAGATCGTAGTTTTATGTATGACTAGCTAAATCGAGATTCAAACCGTTGTAGATCGTTACCACCATCTTTCAGATTCGAACGACTAAGTCAGTAGCGTCACCAATCCAGTTATTCCGAGAGTCAAACAAGGTGTACCGGGGAAAATCCGCTGCACCGTATGACA
Organism: Lasioglossum baleicum; assembly: GCF_051020765.1. Classification (NCBI taxonomy): domain Eukaryota; kingdom Metazoa; phylum Arthropoda; class Insecta; order Hymenoptera; family Halictidae; genus Lasioglossum; species Lasioglossum baleicum. Next base: position 19,906 of record NW_027471125.1, read on the forward strand.
TTAGATACCCTACTTCACAGTATCGATAATAAAGTACAGAGACAAACCGTGATTGAACGTTGCGTACAGTTATAGAGTCACACTTTTTGAAGAATGCCTCAGCTTACGAGAAGCTAACGCGCTGTATCGGGGGTACTTCTTCGTGTTCGGAGAAGCAAATTATTATCCTACTTGGAGTCGGGCACCTTAATTTCATGTATGAAATAGGAGATCGAGGGTCAAATCGTTCGAGAACCTTACCACACTCTTTGACAGTCGGAAGGATAAGTCTATTGCTTCACATATACTGTGATTCCCAGAGTGAAATCAGGTAATCTGGAAGTAAGTACGCTGAAGTTTATTGGCAACTGACACCTTCATTCAGGGTATGAATATTAATGTAGAGAGTCAATCCGACAGAGAATATTAACAACGCGTGAAGGGTTAAACTTCTGACAGAATGCCTTACAATCCGAGAAACTCACCCATAGCATCGAAAGTATAACTTCGCGATCAGTGAAAAAAATTAGTATACATCAAAGTGTCGCGCACCTTAATTTCATGTATCAATTAGAAGATCGATGGTCAAACTGATAGAGGACGTTACCACCTTCTGTCAGATACGTATGGCAAAGTCAGTTGCTTCACTACCCAGTGATTATGAGAGTCAAACCTGATATTCGTGGACTAATTGCGCTGTATTGGCAGTAGATACCTTATTTCGTGGAGTGAATATTATCATTGAGCTCCACACCGTGATGGAACGTTACTAATTACTATGAAGTCAATTGTTTTACCGAATTCCATACCGTTCGAGAAGCTAACTCGCTGTGTCGAGAGTGTAGCTACGTGTTATGGGAAACTCATCAGTATTCAATTTAGTGCCGTCACCTTAAATTCATGTGTGAATTAGAAGGTCGAGGGTAACAGAGTTCCAGACCATTACCACCTTCTATGATATTCGATGGCCTAAGTGTATAGCTTCACATATCCTGTGTTTCCGAGAGTTACACCAGGTATTCCAGGAGTAAGTCCGCAGAAGCTAACCCGTAGTATCTTGAGCACAACTTCATTTTCGGAGACGCAAATTCGTATGCATGTTAGTGTCGGGCACCTCAGTTTCATGCCAGAATTATAAAGTTCGTGTGTCAAACAGTTCGAAAACGTTACCAACTTCTTTGAGGATCGAACAGCTCAGTCAATCGCTACACCTATCATGTATTTCCGAATGTCGCACATGGTATTGCGGGAGAAATTCCGCTATACAGTATTGGCATTAAGCACCGTATATCTCGGCTTGAATATTAAAGCCAAGAGCCAAACTATTTGAGAACGCCACTAATTGGTACCTAGCCGAAATTTTACCGCAAGCCTTACCTGCGGTTAATCTATCACGCTGTATCGAGAGTATAACATCGTGTTCAGTGGACCAAATTACTATACATTTTTAGTGCCGAGCACCTTACTTTCATGAATGAATTCTAATATCGAGTGTCAACGCGTTGGAAAACGTTACCACTTTCTTTGAGAATCGGACGGCTATGCCAAAAGCTTCACTTCTCCCATTGTTCCGAGGGTTAAACCAGGTATTCCGGGCGTAGGTACGCTGTACAGAATTGGCCTTATACAACCTATTGCACGGTATATATAATAATGTTCTCAGTCAAACCGTTGTATAAAGTTACCTAATGCTATAGATTCGAACTCTATCCCGAAGTGTTAAGGCGCACGTTACTAAAATGTCTACTAATTTGTATCGCTGAAGACGAAGTTATACCCTCGACACAGCGGATTATGTTTTCTGTAGGTGAGATATCAGGTAAATATAATGTCCTTATGCCAATTGGTCACGTTCTGAAACGGTTTTACGTTCTAATTTAATATTCATACCGTGAATTAAGGTGCTTATTCCCAGCACTGTTTTGCAGATTTACTCCCGGAATACCTGGTCTGAGGAACGGAATCACAGGATAGATGAAGCTATTGACGTAGCTGTTCGACTCTCAAGGATGGTGGTTAGTTACCGTTCGGTGTGCCCCTGTAAATTCCAATTCATACATAAAATTCAGGTGTCCGCCTACCAATATGTATACAAATTTGTTTCCCCGAAACCGTAGTTATACCCACGATACAGCGGATTATGTTGTAGAAAGGCAAGGTATCCTCTATGGAATATGACGTTATTGCAATTTGTTTTGTTCTGCAGCGGTTGGACTCTGTTCTTTAATATTCATACAGTGATTTCAGATCTCTGTTGCCAATACTGTTCAGCGCATTTGCTCCTGGAATACCTGATTTGCCTGTCGGAATCGCAGGGTAGGTGCAGCTATTGACTTAGATGTGGAACATTTAAAGAAGGTGATAGCGCTCTCGAACAGTTTCGATCTCGATCTTCTAATATATACATGAAATTAAGGCGCTCGTCACAGAATGGATGACTAAGTTCTTTCCCTGAAAATAAGTTATTCTCTCGATACGGCGGGTAAGCAACTCCGAGTGCAAGGCCACCCGCAAAGCGCTCGACTTTATTCCAACTGGTAACGTATTCTAACCGTGTCACGCTCTATATTAATGTTCAAACCGTGATTTATGGTGTGTAGGCCAATACTTTTCAGCCAATGTACTCCAGTTATACCTGGTTTGACTCTCGGAATCTCGGGATATGTGAAGCTATTAACTTAACCGTTCGTTGTTCACACATGCTGACAATTTTCTCGAGCGGTTCGGTGCTCAATCTTCTAATTCATACATGAAATTAAGGTGCCCTCTCTGCAATGTTTACTAATTTAATAGAGTAGTACTCTACATGCATGCGGTTAAGTTCTCGGAGGTTAAGGTTTTCTGCAAAGCTTTCGAGATTATTGAAATGTGTAACGGTCTACAAACGTGTGACTCCAGACTATAACATTCCATCCGTGAAATAAGTTGTTTATTGCCCATAATGTTCAGCGGATTTACTCCTGGAATACCAGGATCGACTTAGGGAATCACGGGCTAAGCGATGCTAGTGACTATGCTATGTGACTGTAAAAGATGGTGGCAACTTTCTGGAACGTTTTGACCCTCGATCTTTATAGCTCATGCATGAAATAAAGGTGCCCGTGACTAAAATGCCAACTAATTCGCATCTCCGAACACGAAGTTATACTCTTCATACAGCGGGATAGCTTCTAGAAAGTAAGGCGTTCTGAGAAAAGTTTGACTCTATACCAATAGGTACCGTGCTACATCGATTTGACTGTGTACTTTAATATTCATACCGTGAAATAGGGTGTATAATGACCATACTGAACAGCTGAATTACTCGCTGAATACCTGGTTTGACTTTCGAAGCCGTTCGTCTTTCACAGAAAGTGGTAACGTTCTCGATCGCTTTGACTCTCGATGTTGATATTTATACACAAACATGTTCGTCCGCTAAAATATCTACATATTTTTTTCCGTGCACATTAAACTGGACACTAGTTACAGTGAGCTAGGTTCTCGGAAGGTATGGTATTCGGTAGAAGTAATGACGTTATGCTGATTGGTAATGTTCTCTGTCAGTTTGACTTTCCACGTTAGTATTCATCCGCGAATTATGTTGTCTATTGCCACTACTATTCAGCGGGTTTACACCCGGAATGACTGGCTTGACTACCGGTATTACAGGATTGGTGAAGGTATTGACTGATTTCTGCGACTCTCAAAGATGGCGCTAACGACCTGGACCAGGTTGCCTCTCGATATCCTTACTGATCCATAAAATAATCGTGCCAGTCACTAAAATGAATACAAATTTGTATCTCTTATAGCGATGTCATACTCCTGATCCTGCTGGATACGTTCTCGAAAGATAACGTAGTCTGCAAAAAGGATGACTGTATAACAATTCCAAATGTTCCCCGACGATTTAACTCCCAACTTTAATGTTCATGCAGAGAATTTAGGAGTCCAATGTCAATGCTGTACAGCGAATGTAATCCTAGAACGCCTGGTTTGGCACTCGGTATTACCGGATAATTGAAGTTATTGACGTAGCTCTGCCACTCTCAAAAAAGGTTGCTACGCTCAAGAACGTTTTGCCCTCGATATTCCTATATATGCATGAAAATAATTTGTCCTTCTGCTGAAATATATTTCATCTTTATTACGTGAAAACTACGCAACACAATCGCTGCACTGGTACGGTTTCTAGGACGGTATGGAACTGGGTACATTGAATGACCTTATTCCAATTGGTAACATTCTCCGACAGTTGGATTCCCTACATTAATATTCATACCGTGATGGAATGTGTCAATATCTAATACTGTTTAGTGGATTTACTCCCGATATGACTGGAATGTCTCTTGCAATGACAGGATAGGTGAAGCTGTTGACTTTGCCGTTCGAGTATCGAAGGAGGTGTTTACGATCTGGATGAGTCCGCCTTCCGAGCTTTTCATTCATACCTGAAATTAAGGTGCCCGACATTAAAATGTTAACTAATTTGCTTCTCAGAACACGGAGTAGTACGCTCAATATAGCGGGTTAGCTTCTCGGAAGGCACGGCATTCGGTGAAAAGGTTGTCTCTGTACCAATAGATAAGTTGTAAAACTGTTTGACCCTCAACTTTAATATTTATACACGGAAGTTTGGTGTGAATGCCGATACTGAACAGCGAATTTCCTCCAAGTATACCTGGTTTGACTCTCGGAATCATGGGATAGCTCAGGCTATTGACTTAGCCGTTCGACTGCCAAAGAAGTTGGTAACGTTCTCGAACAGTTTGACCCCCGATTTTGCTATACCTACAATGAAGATAAAGTGTCCGTCTGCTAAAATGTCTACTAATTCCTATCCGTGAACTATAAGCAATGCACTCCCTACAGCCGGTTGGGCATCTCGGAAGGACAGGCCTTCGGTAAAGGGTTGGACTAAATACCAATTCGTGACGTTCTACAATGGTTTGACTCTGGAGTTTAATATATATAACGGGAAGTAGGGTCTTTAATGCCAATTTTGTACAGCGCATTCACTCACGTAATATATCTTATGTCTTTCTGACTCACAGGATGTATGGAACTACTTACCTAGCTGTTTAAATCTCAATGATGATTCTAACTTTTCAAACGGTATGACATTCCATCCCTCTACAGTAGAGCGTCAAACCGTTTGAGGGCATTACTAATTGGTGTAAAGTGAAACGTTTTACCGAAGGCCTTACCTTCCGCGAACCTTCGCGTCTTTATCGAAGGAATAAGTTCATGTTGAGATAATGAAATTAGTGTTCATTTCTGTGACAGCCTCCTTAGCTTCATGTATGAATTGGTGGATCGACGGTCAATCCGATCGAGAACGTTGTCACCTTATGTGAGAGACGAACGTCTAAGTCAATATCTTCACCTGTCCTGTGATTCTGAGAGTCAGACCAGGTATTCCTAGAGCAAATATGCCACACAGTATTGCCAATAGATACAATAATTCGCGGAGTGAATATTAAAATAGATCGTCACACCATGTGAGAACGTTACTAATTGCCATAGAGTCAAACGTTTTGAAGAATGCCATACCGCCCGTGAAAATAACCCGCCGGTTCGAGAGTACATCACCGTTTTCAGAGGCACGATCTAGTATACATATTAGTGATGAGCATCTTCATTTCATGCATGAATTAGAAGATTGAGGGTCAAACCGTTAGAAAAGTTAGAATCTTCTTTGAGATTCAAACGGCCAAATCAGTAGCTTCATACATCCTGTGACTCAGAAAGTCAAACGAGATATTATGTGAGTGAATGCGCTGTACAGAATTAGCAATATATATCAGAATTCGCGGATTCAATATTACAATATAGCGTTGCACTGTGTGAGAACGATACTAATTGATATAAGGTCAAACGTTTTACCCAATGCCGTACCTTCCGCGAAAATCACCCACTTCATCGAGAGTATAGCTTCGTGTTCAGAGTATCAAATTAGTAAACATTTTCGTGACGGGGACCGTAATTTCATTATGTACAAGAAGGAAAAGAGACAAGCGGTTCGAGAAAGTTATCAACTTGTTTGAGAATCGAACGGATCCGTCAATAGCTCCACCTATCTTGTGACTCCGAGAGACAAACCAAGTATTCCTGTAGTAAATCCGCTGAGCAGTATTGTCAATAGACACCTTAGATCACGGTTTGAAAGTTAAAGTAGAGAGTCAATCCGTTTGAGAGCGAGAACTAACAAGCTGTATCGAGAGTATAACATCGTGCTGGGAGACGCAATTTTACTCCCAATTTTGTCAGGGGCAGCTTAGTTTCATGTATGAATAAGAAGATCGAGGGTTACACTGCTCGACAACGTTACCTCCGTGTTTGCGTGTCGAACGGCTAAGTCAATAGGTTCTCCTGTCACGTGATTCCGAAAGTCAAGGCAAGAATTCCAGGAGTACATCAGCTGTACAGTATTGGCATCGTGTACCCTATTTCATGGTATAAATATTGATGTGCAGAGCTAAACCTTTGGAGGACGTAACATATTGATAAAAAGTCAAATTTTATAGCGAAGGACTCTCCTTCCGAGAAGTTAACCCGCAGTATCGGGAGGATGTCTTCATGTTATGACAGGCAAATTGGAAAGAATTTTAGTGACGGGCAAGTTAATATCATATACAAATCTGATGCTCGAGTGACATACCTTTCGAGAATGTTACCATAATCTTTGAGATTCAAACGGCTAAGTCAATAGTATAATACATTCTGTGAATCAGAGAGTCTAGCTAGGTATTCCGGGAATAAATGCGCTGCACAGTATTGGCGTTATACAACCTACCTCCAGGTATAAATAGTATAGTGCAGAATCAGGCCGTTATAGAAAATTACGAATTGGCATAGAGTCAAACTTCTCCGAAGGCTTTTCCTTCGTGGACCCATCCCAATGTAGCGATTGCCTTGCGTATTATTCACTGGAACAAAATAATGCACATTTTGGCAGACGGACAGCATATTTTCATGTATTAATAAGACGATCGAGGGACAAACCGTGCGAGGATGATACCACTACCTTCGAGAGTAAAAATGCTTAGTCAATAAATTTTAATATGCAGTGATTCGGAGAGTCAAACCAGGTATATATAGAGTATATCCCCTAAACATTTTTCCAATAGACACCATAATTGACGGCTCGGATTGTGAAGTAGAGCATCTTACCGTTTGAGAGCCTTGCCAATTGATATAAGGTCAAACACTTTTCCGAGGCCGTACCTTCCACGATACTCACCTGCTTCTTTGAGAGTATACGTTCCTGTTCACTGAAAAACATTTAGCATTCATTTCAGTGACGGACACCATATCTTCATGTACAAATTAGAAGATCTAGTGTCCAACCTTTTGGGAACGTTACCAACATATTTGAGACTTGAAAGGCTGAGTCAATACCTTCACCTTTCCTTGTGATTCCGATAGCCAAGTCAAGTATTCCGGGAGTAAATCAGCTGAACATTATTGGTAATAGACACCTTAATTCGCGGTTTGAATATTGAAGTAAAGCGTCAAACTCTTTGAGAACGTTACCATTTGCTATAAAGTCAGACGCTTTACCGAAGACCATACCCTCCCAAAAAATAACAGGCTGTATCGAGAGTGCAACTTCGGTTCAGAGAAAGAAATTAGTATTCATTTCAGTGACGGGGACCTTCATTTCATTATGATTAAGAAGATCGAGCGTCAAGCCATTCGAGGATGTTACTGCCTTCTTTGAGATTAGAGCGTCTAACTCAATAGCCTCACCAGTCCAGGGATTCGGATAGTCAATCCAGGTATTCCTGGAGTATATCCGCTGAACAGTACTGCCACTAGACACCCAAATTCACGGTTTGAAAAGAAATGTAAAGCGTCAAACCGTTTGAGACCAACCCTTAAACCTATACCGTTCGGCGTATTTACTCCTGGAATACCTGAACTGCATTTCGGAATCAAGGGTTATGTGCATTGACTAAGAAGTGTGATATATTCATGGAAGGTGATAACGTTCTCTAACGTTTTGACGCTCGACCTTCTTATTCGTACATGATGTTATGGTGCCCGCCATTAGAATGTTGTGTAATTTGTTTCACTGAACACGGTATTATGCACTCGATACAGCGGGATAGCATCTCTGAGGGTTAGGCCATCGGGAAAGAGTTTGACTCTATATAAATACGTTACGTTCTTCCCCGGTTTGACTCTCTACTTTAATATTCATAGCGTGAATTAACACTATTCCTACCGACACATCACGTATATCTATTCCTACCGCGGCCGGTCAAATGACCTGTCCTCCACAACTTATATTTCTGAATATTGAGTACAGACCAATAGCCCGTTTACGAGTATAGAAATATATTTTCTTTTATTCAAGAGTACATAATCTACATATTATTCTTTTTCATCGCATTTTTTGCAAATGGGCTTTTCAACTGTACATTTTCAGCATACGTACTTTTTACATTTCAGACAGATTTTGTTCGTCTTATTATCTTTATAATACCTTATCTCACATGTTTTCCGTCCACGGGAACCTGTATTTGTACTTGCGATGGGTATTGGTTGATTTTTTTTTGTCAAGCTCTTGTTGGTATTCGATGGCAAGTTCTTCTGCCAATTGGAACAGAAAATCCTGTCTTGTAATTTCTCCTCTTGCAGTTTCTTTATATAACACCTATGCATTTATCCCGGCTAAGTCCAAGATATTAAAAAATACTTGCAAAGGCCATCTCCGAGATTTAGATTTTACCGAATAATTTCTGGCCATTTGATCGGTCACATCTACGCAAATTTGGTGCTATTATAGAATTGAATTGTTTCCGGTGTTCGGGTGTCATTATATTCAACTTGTACGGAGTAGTGCATCGATCTGAGAATTAGAACTTTCATTCTTGGCTTGGCTTTGTAAATCGTCAACATACAATTATTTCTGCGACAGAGTTTGGTTGAGAAAAGTGCCATGTCGTCATTTTTCAGCTTTGCCAGTCTTGGTAGCTCTTTTCCA